>NC_081138.1:585000-697500 GCF_958295425.1 Solea solea | reverse complement strand
TATTAGTGATTATTAAGCATGTATTAACACCTTATTCTGCCTTTATTACAACAATAAGTGATAATTAGGAGTTAATTGCAGGAAAAATCTTAATTCATGTCGTAATAGAGGTAGAATAAGGTGTTAATACGTGTTTAATCATTACTAATAAAGGCCTAGTATGCTACTTATCTGTGTGTTAGTAACGTGAACTTTAATATACAGTGTTACCATGTCTTGGTATGAAGTGTAGTGAGATATTTGTAGATGAGGAAGATTCAAACTTTCATCACTAAAATCTTTGTCTCTGTTGTGGTGAAAAACACTGAAGCCTCAGTTGTGTAGTTGTGACTCACAACTGTTGAAGTCACAGTGAGTCTGTGGTGACGTGTTGTGGTGACTGTGGTGTCAGCGCGCGGCCTGTGGCCACCATTGTCCGTGCTCGTCTCGGCACTGAGGCGGGACTGAGGCAGGACTGAGGCACTGAGGCAGGACTGAGGCAGCACTGAGGCAGGACTGAGGCAGCACTGAGGCACTGAGGCAGCACTGAGGCAGCACTGAGGCAGCACTGAGGCAGCACTGAGGCAGCACTGAGGCACTGAGGCAGCACTGAGGCAGGACTGAGGCAGCACTGAGGCAGCACTGAGGCAGCACTGAGGCAGCACTGAGGCAGGACTGAGGCAGCACTGAGGCAGCACTGAGGCAGGACTGAGGCAGGACTGAGGCAGCACTGAGGCAGGATGTTTAGTCTGAGCCGGAGACGACACTCAGTGTGATTGCATGTTTTCACTCCCGTCAGGAAATGAGAGAGAGAACAGTGAGAAGACGCAGAATCCAGCTCCTTGTACAGAGACAGAGGAAGAGTTTACTGGACTTTAGTGTATGACCTCATTTTTGACCTAGTTTTGTCTCCTTGTCCCCGCCCACTCTCCTTTTCCCCTCATATTTTGATTGAAATCTAAAGTCACAGATTATTTGAACCTGTAGAAAACACTTGTTAAACTCAGGTGTAGACGTGAAGTCGTGTCCTGATGTAAAATGACAGGAAAACAAAGAAACACAGAGAGATAAAATAATAAAGACATTCATTTATATTTCCTTCCACTCACTCGTCTGTGTTTGGGTTCGAGTGATAAAGTGCGTCCCTGGTTTTTTTGTCTTTGCAGCTTTTTCTGTTGGAAGAAACGAGGGAGAGAAAGTTTGACGGCTACGCTCGGACCATCCAGAAAGCCTGGAGGAAACATGTGGCCCGGAAGAAGTACGTCCAGATGAGAGAGGAAGGTGAGCGACATGGCACAGGTTCATTAGTCAATTCATTGGTCTCCTTTGAGTCTTCCTCATCATCATCATCATCTTCCTTCACTGTGTTAATCCAGCGTCTGATCTGCTGCTGAATCGTAAGGAGAGGAGGCGACACAGTCTGAACAGAAACTTTGTGGGAGATTATCTGGGCATGGACGACCGGCCGGAGCTGCGTCAGTTCCTGGGGAAGAGAGAAAAGATCGACTTTGCTGACAAAGTCACAAAATACGACCGACGGTTCAAGGTTGGTTTTCTCCAGGTTCAGGTTCATGTGTTCAGAGAAACTCTTTACACACCGTTAACGGAGGTTTCTCCTGCTCTGTGAAGGCAATAAAGAGAGACCTGATCCTGACGCCAAAGTCCGTCTACCTTATTGGACGAGAAAAGGTGAAACAGGGACCAGAGAAAGGACAGGTGACAGAAGTGCTGAAGAGGCAGATCGACGTGGAGAAGATCTTAGCGCTGTCGCTCAGGTACAAACTCACAGAGCTCACGTGAGCCCACACAGACCATCAACCACTGGACCACACGGTGGCTCTCTGAAACAGAATCAGGATGTCACACACGAGTTAACCCTGAATTATAATCCTGACATATGTCAGAGGTAAGAGAGTGCCGCTTTCCTCTCGAGACATAATCTCCTAACGTTCATCAAATCATCCATGATCAACACAAGTCTCTCACTCACTTTCCATTTTTTATTATTTTACTTTATTAATGTCTGAACGTCTGAATTAAATCAGACTGTAAATCACACTTTAAATCAGACTTTAAATCAGACTTTAAATCACACTGTAAATCAGACTTTAAATCAGACTGTAAGTCAGACTTTAAATCACACTTTAAATCAGACTGTAAATCACACTTTAAATCAGACTGTAAATCAGACTGTAAATCACACTTTAAATCAGACTGTAAATCACACTTTAAATCACACTTTAAATCAGACTGTAAATCACACTTTAAATCAGACTGTAAATCACATTGTAAATCAGACTGTAAATCACACTTTAAATCAGACTGTAAATCACACTTTAAATCACACTTTAAATCAGACTGTAAATCAGACTTTAAATCAGACTTTAAATCACACTTTAAATCAGACTGTAAATCACACTTTAAATCACACTTTAAATCAGACTGTAAATCAGACTTTAAATCAGACTTTAAATCACACTTTAAATCAGACTGTAAATCACATTGTAAATCAGACTGTAAATCACACTTTAAATCAGACTGTAAATCACACTTTAAATCAGACTGTAAATCACACTTTAAATCAGACTGTAAATCAGACTTTAAATCACACTTTAAATCAGACTGTAAATCACACTTTAAATCAGACTGTAAGTCAGACTTTAAATCAGACTGTAAATCACACTTTAAATCAGACTGTAAATCACACTTTAAATCACATTGTAAATCAGACTGTAAGTCAGACTGTAAATCACACTTTAAATCAGACTTTAAATCAGACTTTAAATCACACTGTAAATCAGACTTTAAATCAGACTGTAAGTCAGACTTTAAATCAGACTGTAAATCACACTGTAAGTCAGACTTTAAATCACACTTTAAATCAGACTTTAAATCACACTGTAAATCAGACTTTAAATCAGACTGTAAGTCAGACTTTAAATCACACTTTAAATCAGACTGTAAATCAGACTGTAAATCAGACTGTAAATCACACTTTAAATCAGACTTTAAATCACACTGTAAATCAGACTTTAAATCAGACTGTAAGTCAGACTTTAAATCAGACTGTAAATCAGACTTTAAATCAGACTGTAAATCAGACTGTAAATCAGACTGTAAGTCAGACTGTAAGTCAGACTGTAAATCAGACTGTAAATCAGACTGTAAATCAGACTTTAAATCAGACTGTAAATCAGACTGTAAGTCAGACTTTAAATCAGACTGTAAGTCAGACTGTAAGTCAGACTTTAGTTGAGCTTCTCCATGTTTCATGCAGTGGTCAGTGTTCAGTGTGAGCACAGACAGATACTGGAGTTAATGAGTTGTTTCCAAAACAACACGACTGAGGTTCAGCATGTGCTGTTGTGCAGGAAGCGTCCGTATATTCCATGAAGTCATCAGTCTACCTCAAGGTCACAGTCTGGATTTCTAATCACACACGAGTCGCTCTGAATGTCACACAAGAGAAACATGTTTGTCGTGAAAGAACACGGAGCACTTTACGACAAAGAGACGGAGAAATAAAGACTGTAGTTAGACTTGTTGCTGAGGTAGAAATCACAGAGCTGTTGGTGCGAGCATGTGGCTTTTGAGTCACTGGGTTAATCTGGACCAGGTGGTGCAGTGAAGGGAAGGAGGAGTCGTAAAAAGCTCATCAGAGAGGAACCCCACTTCTCTGCGAGGAACAAAGTATCCTTGTGTTGGGTTATGGGCACAAGCTGCTCTGTGAGGCTCCTTCTGTGTCTGTGTTAATGTCAAAGATGAGTCTGTGTCTCCATCAAAGCAGGAGAGAAGAGAACGTCTCACACTTCATGTTTTTCAGCACCATGCAGGACGACTTGATGATTCTGCACGAGCAGGAGTACGACAGCCTGCTGGAGTGCGTCTTTAAGACAGAGTTCATCAGTTTACTGGCTCGCAGGTTCGAGGAGAAAACTCAGAGGAAGCTGCCGCTCAAGTTTAGTAACACGTGAGTAAACTCGTGCTGCTCAGTCCTCACACAGCTCACTGACAGTAAACATTACTTTAGCGTCTATTATCCATCACTTACAAATGTCTCAAATCATGTTTTATTGAACAGCTGAAACTATCAGCTCACTATCACATCTGTTCAAACTGACCACAGTCGCCCCCTGGTGGCTATGTCCATTTTTATAAGTAGTTTATGGCATTACACAAAAATGAATTCAGTTTGATCAGGTGATCAGTGAGAAAGTGTCTCACACTGAAGTCTTTTCTTTCTCAGACTGGAGATGAAGCTGAAGAAGGAGAACTGGGGCTTCTTGAGTGGCGGCGGGTCACGGCAGGTCGTGTTTGTCCAGGGTCAGGGAGACCAGCCCGTGCTGAAGCCCACCAGCAAATCGCTGCAGGTCAGCGTCGGCCCGGGGCTTCCCAAGAACACGCGTGAGTATCTCACACACACACACACACACGCACACACACACACACACACACACACGCTGCCATCATGTCACTGACATGTGACTCAGTCAATTCATTCTTAGGACTTAAAAGACTCAGAGGAAGTCCAGAAACACGTGCTCAGACAATGACAGCGTTAAATAAGACACAGATATAATAATAATAATAATAATATTAATAATCTGAAGGATTTCAATGGGGCCCTATTTCTAATCCTGTAGGAATATTGAATGTAATCTGTGTATCAGTCTTACAAAGTAAAGACAGTGTTCTCGGTCGAGACACAAGCCTGTGACCGAGGGCTTAACAGATCCAAACTGTACCGTACTGTACCACACTGAAGTGTACTGTGAATAAATCACTCATTCATGTATTCATTAGCTCACACACACACACAGTCACTAAGAAAGTGATGTTTATTTCTTGAAACTCTTCAACTTCAGGTCCCACCAGGAAGACGTTCACTCCGGGTCGTTCCAACGGGTCCAGAACCCACCAGAACATCCCATCCCGGGCTGCACCGGGGCCTCCAGGTACAGCGCTGACTGGGTTTGAGCTTCTAAACCTGTGGATCATCTATAACAGTGTCATAATAACTCTGTGTTGTTTTCCAGTTTCTCATCAGAATGGAGGTCTGAAAAACATCAACCACGCAGCAAACCAGAGAAACTCACAGCATCACAGTCAGAGACATCCGTCCTCCAGCAACCACACGCGGCCTTTCCTGCCCAACAACATCAACCAGCTGAAGGAGCGAGGAGGCAGCCGCCAGCAGCCCGACCTCGAGTGCCTCAAAGTGCCGGATCAGGGAGCCGCGGGGTGAGAACCTGGAAACACACACAGCTCATGAGTGGAGTGGAGTGGTGTGGAGTGGACACCATGGGCCTGTTGCACCAAAGTAGAATTAAGATATCCAGGATAAGTTCATCCTGACTTAGTCTGTAACATGAACGTCAAACCAGGATGAGAAGGCGGAGCTTGGTCAAACCAGGTGTTAACTTATCCTGATAAGTTCTCGTCTCTTTGAAGTAAATGACATGAGGTCGATAGAGAAAAAAACTTCTAAAAGCTTATAATAATGAGTTAAATATACGATACAGTCAGAGAAACAGTAACACAATCAAAATACTTAGAGAGTTCATGTAAAACTGACCGTCGCTCCACTCACATCATCATATTTGCAATTGAAATCGTTTCCTGGTCTCGCAGTTTAATTTAAATAAATACAAAATAAATCAAATAAAAACTGTGACACGACACAAGTTTTCCTGCTGTGACTGTAAGACAACGTGATTGTTTGTATTTATATTATTTATAGAGTGACAGTTGTGTTATAGCAGTTTATGGCCAGTAGGGGGTGCTATAGGGCGCATACAGTGACTGCACTAAAAGCAGCTGAATGAGAGAGAAAGTTTCATGAACCGACTGCAGAGTGAAAATAATAATAATGTAGGCGCTGTCAGATTATCAATAATCTCCTGAAACACTGTGTCAGAGCTTCATCATCACTGTGACACCAACACAGATGAATGAATGAATGAGTGAGTGATTGTTCTCCTTTACAACCTCAGCTGTTTCTAATCATCTCAACATCTGCACAAATATATCACCATGACAACGTTTGCATCAAATTCATCAGTCATTCCAGAATAATCCGACTTAAAGTGACATTGAACCACGTGTCATCGCTGTAATGTTTGACGCAGGTCAATCTGCAGCAGGATTAACAGAACAGAATAAATCTTCATTGCTGTTGTGCAACCCACCCACAGGCTAAGTTCAGCCAGAATAAGCAACATAGCCTGACTTAATCCCTTATCCTAGTTTCGTGCAACAGGTTCCATGACAGTTGACTGTCACTTTACTGTGTGTGTGTGTGTGTGTGTGTGATGTCATGATCGTAACACAACATTTTATTCAAAGACTCGTGGTTTAAATGTTTGCGCTGCCGTGTGCACACGTCACACTTGTGTCCACTCACCTGTGCGTTATCTTCTGTTTTCCTCTAAATGAGAAACTTCATGGTGTGATATTGGAGAAGACCGGGGTGTGGAGTAAAGCTCTGACTTCACTTTTCTAACGTGTTTAACATCAGACAACAAACACACACATCAATGGATATTCTTGTGCTTCTGTAATTTGACATAATTTGGATAATTTATTCTTTTGTAGTAATGGAGACAGACGACCAGCTTCAAACGGAGGAATGTGAGTTGGAGAGTTTGAAGTGTTTCTGGTGGTGGTTCAGGACTAGAAAAAGCTTCACGACACGATGATGATGATGATGATGATGATGATGATGATGATGCCATGTTTTAACCTGCAGCTGAATGAACGTTAATATTGAAATGAGGAATTGTTTGAGTGTGACACAGCTTTCATGTCTGTCGTGAACATGAATAGAATCCCTGCTGTGCGCCTCATGTCATCACTCATGTGTTCATAGTTAACAGAATGAAACTGAGAATGGTTTTAGTGTCACTTTGAAACATATATGTCTTTATACATATAACACATGTGTATATATATGTATATATATATATATATATACATATATATATATGTATGTGTGTATATATATATATATATATACATACATGTGTTATATGTATAAACGTATGTGGTGGTGAGACTTGAACAGTTTGATCCTCAGTTAACCCTTTCACACTGTTCCATTTGAAAGTGTCCACACACACACACACACACACAGAGACAGTGTGTAAGTGAAATCTAAGCAGTGAAGGTGCCACTGACTCTGGATCAACACGCTCTGTTTCATGTTTTCAGTGTTTAGTTGCAGTTTTTTTATTCTGTGCAGGGAAATATGTAAAATATGCAGCATGATATCACCATCTTGTGGCCACTTTGTGAACTGCCTCAGTCATTTTGATAAAAACAAAGATTTTAAACTTGATTACATGTGTATGACGACACACAAAGATGGTGATGATGCTCACACTCATATTTTGGGATAACATCGTCTTCACCTGAGTTATCTGCAGCACAGTGAAGTGAACGTGTGCTCGCTGTAGGCTGGTCTGTCCTGACACTGTCTCTGTCTCTGTCTCTGTCTCTGTCCTCAGAGCTCACAGACCCTCAGCCAGCAGACCTGCACCCGGAGGAGGACGACCCAAACCCGCACCCAAACCCAAACCCCAGGTGCCTCAGTGCAAGGCTCTGTACGCCTACGACGCTCAGGACACGGACGAGCTGAGCTTCAACGCAGAGGACGTCATCGACATCATCAAAGAAGGTGCGTGCGTGTGTGTGCGTGCGTGTGTGCGTGTGTGTGCGTGTGCTCGTGTGCGTGCGTGATGTTCTCACACTGAAACGGTGAAAGTCACTGTGTGGTGTTTTCCTCTGTGGATCAGATTCATCGGGATGGTGGTCGGGACGACTGCGTGGAAAACAAGGACTTTTCCCCAACAATTACGTCACCAAGATCTAAGAGCTGCAGGTTTACAGCACGAGGAGCGAGAGAGCGATGAAGAGATGAAGAGATGAGGAGATGAAGATAAAGAGAGAGCTGCATCACTGACGATGGGACCGCGTTCACCGTCAGAGACGTTTTCCTGAGACTCTGTCCACGTCTGCCGTGTGATGAATGAATGTAACAACACCACAGGACCAAAAGACCGTCAGGCCTGGACTGAGACGAGAAGCGGGACTGTTTGACCCAGGGGCCGGTTTTCCTCCACAGTCCCACAGAGTAGTGAACAAATCTATTTATTGTATTTATAGCCTCCTGTGTTCTCCTTCCTGTCGTTTCTATCTCGCTGAGCTCAAACCTTTTTGAAGAGCGCTGGAATGAAGTATGACGTTTGCTTAATCTGTGGGACCAGGCTGTGATTTAACACGTGACAGAACTGAAGAAACTGCCATTTTACCAGCTCTATTTATTGCGGTGCCTAACTGTACTCCTCAGTCAATCGCCACACTGTGATTATTTTTAATGATTTTAAGAACCAAAGAACCAATATAGATGGAAACGGTCACATGGTAAAGTTTGTGTTGTTTATTGCTTTTCTATATCACACACAGTATACTTCATACACAGAGTGTGCTGTGAGCTGAGCTGTCTGTGGTGTATTAGCACTTTATCGGTACAGGTACTATCCGTGGACACAGAACTGGTTTCACGCCACAGCCGGGAAGTCGACTTAATGAAGGACAAACTGCCAAGCCTGCAATACTGAGGAGAGAGAAATCTGTTGTTTACATGAGACCATTAAAAACAGGCATTGAAGATCTGATTCTGTATATCTGTTCATATTTAGGAATATGCCTGTTGTTGGTTAGTTTTTAAATTAATTTCCTTTTTTTTTTGTATATTCTCTGAAGGACTTTAGTATTTTTTCTGCTTTTGATTCTCACAGGGCTTTCACTGCATTTCACTTAGATAATAATAGTTTTCACAGGAAAGGGTGAATGGATTTTTGTTGTTGTTTTAGTGGAAACACTTCACAGAATTAGTTTCACTGCTGTCGTCGCGTTACTTAAACATTCCTTTGTTGTTTTTTTAATCACCTTTAAAAAGCTGGGACTTCTGTCATCGATCGTCTGCGTCATCATATATAGTTTGGATCTTGGATGGTTGAAAACCTCCTTGTGCAATAGAAAACAGCAGATACATCTTTTAATAAAGCATGTAATATTGTATATTGAACTGCTTATTTGTTTTATTAAAAACATCAAATAAACGACAATCTGAGTTTGATTATTTTCTCCTGTGATCGAGTAATCGTTTAGTCCATAAAATGTAAGAAAACATGATGATGTTCTCAAATGTCTTGTTTTTGTCCACAAACCAAAATATACAGGTTCAATGACTTCTTTGTTTTATGGAGCAAAGAAATGAAGAAAATATTCACATTTAAGAAGCTGAAACAATCAGAAATCTTGTTTTAATCATGAAAAAAGCTTCAAACTGATGATTATCAAAGTAGTAAAATAAATCTGTTCAAATGTTCAATCACATAATGATAATAGTCTCATAGTCTCTGGTAAGTGTATTTGTTAATGAAGCAGAGTGGTGAAATTAAAAAAGTAGACTTGACAACAACAGCAGCATAAACACTGACAGAATCCACTCTGTTTCTTTGCTTTTATGCTTAAGAAACATTTTTATAATTTAACATAACTTCACCTGTGCACGTTTGCTATCTATCTATCTATCTATCTATCTACAAATCTATGTAATGAATGGCTCAGTGTTCTGTAATGAATCTTAACTTGTTGTCCGACCCATCACCATCACTCTGTAAACTGCCTCCATGAGACAGTGTTGTCACGTGCTGCCTCTGAACCAGAAGGTTCTCCTACTGCACACTTTTATAAACAAGTCTATGACGCACACACAAACAAACGGCACGAGGACACCACTGTCTCTGCACATGTTCTATTTTATTTTTGCCTGATGGATTAATCAGGAGTCTTGTCTCCACATCCCACCTACATCCACTAGTGGGCGCTCCAGTATTGAGAATGGAGGAGTTGGCGCGAGGGAACACAGGCAACAACGCTGCAGTAACTTATATCCTGTGAGTGCTGAGCAGCGCAGACCTATAACGACACATTTGACACTGTAGACGTGGTTTACTGAGTGTTTTCTTCCGTTTATTCTGGGCTGCCTTTCAATCGCCTGAGCCGAGCTGTCGTAAAGTGTCGTAACGCGGCTGCGCTCAGTGGCAGACAGCGATGTAGCGCCCCCGCGTGACGCTCCGTGTAACAGCTGCGCTGTGGCTGCGAGCCAGAGCCAGCGAGAACGACGACCTGCTGGGTAAACAACAGGGGATACCTCGGAAGGCAGGAATGGGAACTTCGTCGAGGGCGAATAGTGAGACACTCGTGTGTTTTCGAGCCGCGGACACGAGAGTGTAGTCGCGGTGCCTTTCGACACTCGCCCGGATTCAGGTGTTCGTCAAAATGGCTGAGTGTAGTCGGCTATTTAGTCGATGAGTGAAGTGAAGCTAGGCTTTTGGTTAGCTTAGCTCGTAGCTTCTCAGGGCCCATTAGCGTCGATGTTTTCTCTCGGCTCCGCTCGGGACCGTGTTGTCAGTTTCTCACTCCCTGCCACGAACGTCCTCGGACTGCGGCGTGTGCGCGGGCCTGTGTAGCTCCAGCCACGGTTCACGTCGACGTTAGCAACCGTTTTCAGCGCCTGTCATCGTTTCTCCCGGGATTTCGCTTCACATGTTTGAAAAAGGACGCTGACACATTTCGAAAGAAGGACTTAAACCCAGGTACGTGTTGTCTTTGTTGTCTTGTGTCTGGAGGAAATGTCACTTAGCTAGTTGGCTTAGCCGACTACTTTAGCTGCTCCTGGTTCGTGTTGGATCGGAACATCATCACTAACGGCCAACATTGCATTACACGTTCATATTAATGCGAGTTTACTGTGGAGTCAGCCAGTGTTCGTGGGACACACACACAGAGAGAGAGAGCTGCTGCTGAGCTCATAGTAATTGTTAAACGTTATTAAAACTATGCACAGCATCACTTTCAGCCTCAATACGAAGGAAATCAATCCGTGTAGCTCTGATTTTGTCTCATGTGAATGTTTGGTTGTCGTTTCACTGACTGAAAACAGTGATCTCAGCACCCGACCAACCAGATTCACTCTTTAATTATTTCACTCTTGTCATTTCTGTGACACCATATTCGTATTTTCTTCTGTTACAGTGAGTAATATGTGGTTGTTTGTGTGTCCTCTGAGAACCTTTTATTAATGTCTGTCATTGTGCAGCTTTCTCTGTGGCTTCTGAACAAGTCATCAGAGACTTGTGAGTCAAAGCAGTGTGGCTCGTGTTCTTAATGGCAGGTTCACTGGATTCACAGTTTCCAAGAAAATCATCTCATGGCATCATCATCATCATCATCAGCATCAACAGCAGCTGCAGCTGCAGCTTAATTGACTGGTGCACGAGTCTGTGTTTTTTCCCCTGTTGTTAATAATGCTAATAATGAAATACAGGCAACACAGAAACATGTGAATGTAGTCAAATAGTAAGAGAAATGTAAAGTGAATATAGCTGTGAGTGTGACTGGAATTGTTTTGCAGCTGAAACATATCTGCGTACAGGCTTTGTTTACAGTAACTTTTATTTTTATCAACAGTAAATTACACAGGGACACTCATCATCTTTTTATAAATATTTTTCAATGCAGAATTGCAAAGGAATGCATCTTAAAAGCTTCTCGTGTCAGCACAAAGTTTGGATGGGCCTAGCAACGTGGTGGTTGGGTCAAATTGTGAAAAAGGGGTTCGTTTTCTGATTACAGCATATCAGAAAATGTGGCTAGTGTCTTGTTTGAGTGGTATTACCAGCACATAGAGCATGAGCGTGCACTTTTCAGTCATTTTCAGTTATACTGATAACATGCTGCTGCAAATGTGTGACATGATGTGATTAATGACAGTGGTATCTTTTAATAGAGATATCCACAACCATTTTAATAATTCCTGCTAGGAGCAATCAATATTTATAGTTTTGTTTTGGAATATTTTTTTTAATCATATTTACTTTTTTCAACTGCCTTGAACACTGTGTTTGTGTTAGCGCCCAGACTCTGATCCAGGATCAGGGTTCATGGTTCTAGAATGTTAACGCCATAACTTTATAGCTTCATTTATCTTGTGTGTGTTATATTACTTTGCACGTTTGGATACCACATTGTAAAAACATACCTATCCTAATAATGTGCAGTAATATTTTGCACACGATCATATCACCGTATGAGTTGTTGTTGTTGAACATGTGAGCATCAGAGCATAGGAATGGTGTAACTGAGATGCACATGCACCAAAATAGCACTTTTTTCCAAAGCAATGATCAGTAACAACCTTGTTTAGTATATAGTTTTATGGACATTTCAGGGCATGGAATCAAAGAAACCAATTTTAAGTTTCTGCTTTCCCTGTAATGTAAGCCATGCCATTGCTCACACCTGGATATTAAGGTCATGTGACTCCTGCAGATACACATGAAAGCATTACATAGACTCACTCACATTTGTGTTAGCTTCATCCTCTGATTAAACAGATCTTATTGTGCTGCCTGGGTTTATCACTGATATTTGGATGAACCGTTGATCATTTTGTTACTGACACGATGATAATCTTTTCCTTGTCCTTCGTAAGGGTTCACCTGTCACCATGAAGAGTGAGGTGCCATCTGAGGCCCCCAGAAGACAGGAGCATCTGAAGGAGCCTCTGGTTAACCCAGAACCAATGGAGGCTGCTAAGAGCTTCCCTGACAACATGGAGGTTATTGGAAAGGCAGGCAGTGAATTTGACACCCTGTGTGAGTCCAGGCATCAGGCCCTGAGGGACACAGCAACCCTCCTAGACTCAGAGAGGAACCTCCCCGGACGTAGAAAACGAAAAGGCCAACAGGCAGGACCGTCAGACTGCTCTCTGAAAGAGGGCCACATTAGTGAGGGTTCACTGGCCCCTCAGCATTCAAGGGTAGAACACTTACAGCACCCCAGTGAGGATGAACATAATCATGAATCCTCTTTTAGTGACTGTGCTTCCTCCCCTTCCTCGAGTTTGAGATTCGGGGACTCGGACACTCTTAGCTCAGAGGACGATGAAGGGGAAGGTGGAGCGACAGAGGGCCAACACAAGGCTCCCGCCCTGACAACTGGAGGAGCCACTGGACGCGGCTTGCGGCCTGTTTTGGGTCGAACTCGGGGGCATCGCTCTCATAAGTGGGTGCGTTCTGAAGCTGAGCCGGTGCTGCTGAAGCGGCCGTGTCTGAGCCGACGACCGCTGCATAGGAAACGCTTTGTGAAAACAACTCCTGGAGGGGCTCAGCGGACTCAGAAGCAGAAGGAGCGACTATTACTGCAGAGGAAGAAGCGTGAAGTGATTGCACGTAGGAAGTATGCTCTTCTCCTTAGCACCAGTAGTTCCAGCGAGGAGCTGACTCGGGACTCGTCCTCCCCCTCGTCTACTGAAGCTGATGAGCTCTATGTGGATGTGAGCAGCACCAGCAGCCAGGCTAACATTGCTACTGTAGCCACAGGTAACTACACACCCTGACCTTAGTACACTAGAATCTTTGTATTTAATTGTAGTTTCTGTATTGCATCTACCATATGCTGTATTTAACTTGGTTAAAAGCATTGTAAACCAACAGAGAAGGCTTATGCAATATCCAGTGTCAACGCAGTGTGATCACCACAATATTGTAGACTAGTGATGTCGGACGTAATCAGATGCGATCACAATCATCACTTTTTCTGTTTGTGATGCTGTATTTAGAATCGTCAGTGCTGCTGTTGGAGTAGTTAAAAAGCATTAGTACATCTATAGTAATAATAACCCATAATGATAATCAATTTAAAAGAGTTTAGAATAAGAAGAATACACATCTCATTTTCTTCTTTCCAAAACACTGCAGCATCACCTATTTTAATGTTGCATACATGAAATAACTACTATTACATAAGTTGAGTCAATGGCTTCCTATATGATACGATTCTCCAAATGTGACTAAGAATCATAAATGTTATTGTTCAGTATGTTATTGTTTGAACCCATCAGTGTGTACCTACAATAGTACAATACGTCTCCTACATTTAAACCAAGAGAACAAAGAAGGAGAGGGTGTGAGCGTCGTGAACGGTCTGCTGCTTAATTCCAGCCGTTGTTTGTAACTTAGTACGAAACCAAGACGGCACCAGTTCTATTTCCCGTTGCAGAGTTGTTCTAATTCAGTGGCTTTACAAAAATCATTTAGGTTTGGTATGAACACGCCGTGCCAACTTTCTTTTTTTATTGACTCACAATGACAAAAAGAATCAGAGAATAAATCAAATGGTGAGTTTGCCAAAGTTTTGTGGTTATATAAGAGAACCCACCTCGCATGTTAATCAGAACTCGTGAAAACATTCTCACAGATGGATCCACTGTACATGGCTGTTTTAACTTGTTATTAAAGGTTATAAACTGTTATCATGGTGCTTGAGATCTGTGTAGACGTGATGAATGTTGTAACTTGCCTTAGATTGTTTGTATGTTATTGCGAGGACCTCTGTGCCGCAGATGAAGGAATATCTACTCCCCTGAGCTTTTCAGGACCCCACACCTGGCAGGCTGTGATGGAAATCGCTGCCCTCTGTACTTGTTGGAGCAACAGTTTTATGCAGCTTCTAAATCTAAACCATCACTTTCTGCCCTCGTTCTGAGCAAAGTAGCCGTGCATAGGAAAGGCACCTTCAACCTCCTGTTTTTGAAATGTTTCAGCGTCAGTATGTCCTGTGAAAAGCAAACCGTCCACCCCCTGTTTGACAGTGTTTTATTGTTTTATGTAGCCAGTTAGCTTCAGAAATATGTTGCTGTGGCCCTGAGGGAGAATGGAAAGTTAGTTGTTTTGCCTCTATGGTGGAAGGCAAGTGGGAGAAAACTGAAGACACTGTCGAGTGGCAGCTTTTGCATAGAAACAGCCGGTCTCGCAGGGAAAACAAGGTATGTGTTTACAGCTGGGGAAAGCAAGGAGGCAAGTGATGAAACAAGTTTCATCACACACCCAGTCCAGTGTTAGAGTGAGTGTGTGATATCGCAGAGAAAAAGGTTCATCCTTCCTCTACCCTATTGTCAACGGAACACCTGGATTGTTTTGTCATGTTCATAAATATCAGTTGGTATCAGTTGGTTTACCCAATCAAACAGTAAGCTCGTTAATTACAATTCTTCACCACTTTAAAATGCTTTTGTGTCTGTGTGACCGTGTGAAGGCTTCACCACAGTGCCAGGCAGCTAGACTTGCAAAGGGTGCTAAGCAGCAGTTCTCATGAGACACTGGAATAGAAATCACAGTGGGGATTTATGGACTTCACGAGCACGAGTCATTTAGTGATGTGCACAAAAACACACCCTGCACTGCCAAAGCAGAAAACTTCAGTCACAAACAAATGAAACACAAATGATAAAATAAATGCTTGTTGTCTGCAACTGAATCCTGTGTATTCATCACTGGTGAGGAGCGAGTTGATGCATTCATGTCTGTGCATAACCTGAAATAAACCTGTAGGTTTAACTGTGTTCAGATATATCACTGTCCTCTAATGGCACAGGTATGACCTGTATAAAGAAGGCGGAGTCATTTGCTGTGGCTCATGTGTTAGATCTGTGGATGTGATGAACAAAGTAACCGACACAGAAACATACAGAACACTGGACAGGGATCTTCATTGTTGTTTTATGGCATATCTGAGAAGTATCCTAACTTCCTCTGCTTTGTTCAGGTGCTCTAGATGAGGATGTGGTGGTGATTGAAGCAACACCAGCTCCGGCCCCCGCCGTCCCTGCGAGTGAGGAGATCAACGTCACGTCAACGGACAGTGAGGTGGAGATAGTCACCGTGGGAGATGGTTTCAGGTAGGCATCTCCACGTTTTCTGCCAAGCTTTGAAATGCTGTGTTTGAAGGTGAGACTGACGTTGTGCTGTGCTTTATCTTAAAACATTTATGCATTTTTTTATCCATGATGTAAGGTACAGTAATGTTAGACTGCTGAATGTCACGCTGCTTATTATGGAACAAAAAAATCCTGCTTGGTTTGTAGCCCATCAATCCGATGTATTTACAGCTTCCACATTAGTGAGTGACAATGGCATTGATGACCATTTCCTGTTCTCATGTTGAATTTGCATTTTTATAATGGTAGCCTTGTCTGATAAAATTCACGTCATGGTTGTGCAGTGGATTTGACAATGTTTCCTTGTATTTATGTCAGTGTCGTCGTGTCTGTGCAGGTAAAGCTCTATCTTATCTTCAATAAGCAGTATCTGCGACTGTCTTCTACAGAGTAGTTGAGGTGTAATATACAAAGGGACTTTATGCTGCCTGTAAAAGCCGCCTGAGGACGTGAGGGACAATGTTGGCACCAGAAACATCCAGCCGCAGCGGTCAATGGGGAAGTTTTGATTCTTGGCTGGCCTTGCAATGGTATAACTTAATTTCCTAATCACAGTGCTTTAGACTGACCAGTGGTGTTACTTCATCACTCAGAGAGTCAGCACAGGTCAGCTGTCACTGTTGGACTCCAGCGATCTGTTAAATACCACCGTTATTTAAATAACAGTTGTACAAACTTCCATGTTGGTGTCTGTCACAGTGATGGACACTCGTGTATCACTCGCTCTACAACGAAGCACCAATGTCCTGGACTGACTTGTGCGTTGTGTGTGAGAATCTAACACACGAGTGATTGCATACAACAAGCGGAAGCAGCGGATGTAGCAATATTCAGGCAAACAATGAAGAAATAGATCATGTTGCAAGAAAGTCTAAATGTTTATAAGGACCTTTTGGTTTATGTTAACACTGTGATGATGACTGTTTATCTTAGTGTGGACAGTTATTCATCATTCTTTACTGTAGCTTATCATTAGAGAGGGAGGCTTTAATGTATTTTGCATTGATGGAAGATTTGTACAGTCCTGTCAGTATAATAATTCATATATACAATAATTCTCTTTGTGCATACCGTTTTGGGTTTTAGGACTAGAACGTAAGGGGAAGTATTTAAGTATACAAACAGTATTGTCAAAGACAAGAATGTTTGTAGTTGCATGACACACATTGCAATAAATCAGCTACTGCTTCATAGCAACTGAACATAAAGCACTTTAAGACAGTCACGTACATAGAGAAGGATAATCTGTGGAGGGCAAACTTTTTAGGCAGGAACAGGATTAGAAATGAACAGTTTGGAACTAAAGTCAGAGAGGCAAGGTTGAGATAGTTTGGTCTTGTGCAGCGGAGGGATAGTGATGTTGAAGATGGAGCTGCCAGGCAGGAGGAAAAGAGGAAGTGAAGGTTCATGGATGTTGTGAAGGAGGACATGAGGACATGAGATGGTGTAACAGAAGAGGACACAAGGGATAGGGCAAGATGGAGGGAGATGATCTGCTGTGGCGACCCCTGAAGGGAGAAGCTGTGACTTTATGTTGTGCAGATCTACTCTACCAATGAAAGTGCAGTAGTGGCTCATATTCATCTATGTAGGAGCTTGATCTTGTTTGATTAACATAAACAGTGCAGGTGCACTGCTAAGATGGCTGTCAACTGCAAGGCTGGCTTTTAAGGCTTCTTAAGAGCAAAATGTACACAAGGTGGGGTGTGGTGGACTTCTCCAGTGGATTTTGTTTGCTCATTGATTTCATAGCTAAGTTTGTAGACACAGGGACGCTGCATGTCTAGATGTTTATAGTAGTAAAAACACTTTATTATATTTTATTTATATTTATTATTAACACCCAACCCTCCTCCGTTGCCTGGATATATGACCATTTGTCTTATAGATGGATGGTTTGCGTTAGTCATTGTGAAGGTGTGGAGGAGGTGCCATTTTCTTTAACAAAAAACATTATTGTTCTTTGTTCATTTCAACAATGTACAAAACTGGGGTGTGTAGATATTCTATTACAGTACGAAATATGTCTACATGACCATGATAATTCAGATTTTTGACACACTGACACACTTCTCAGATTAACTACTTAATATATACAGTGGGATTCATATTTCCCACCATCATTAACACGATTTGTGTTGTTGAATTCTTATCATTTCATAATCTGACCTCCTGTTGTCATGTTGGTGGCTGTACACATGAATTAATTCCCCCTTACATCTGTGTTAACCTCTTTTTATCACCATTTCAAAGAGCTTGTCTCTCTTTGTCCTCGTCTTATTTCTTATTACCACATCAGTAATGTTTGAAAGTCGTTCTTGGAAATGATTACACCGAGCCTGGAATGCCGTAGCCTGTGTAATCTGCCTTTTTCCCGGACTTCCAAAGATGTCCTGGCTCGCCAGAGAATTCACTGATGAGCCTCAGTAAAGGGGGGATGGGCAGCAGTGGAGAATCAAAGGCCAACAGAATGAGCAGTGAAATCTGTGTTTACTCTGTGAATGGTCCAGTGTGTGTTCGTGTGTAGATGATGTTAACACACACACACACCGCAGTTAATATCATAATCGATCCAAATATGTTTGCACTGGTTTGTTGATTAGTGGTTGGGTTGTTGTTATGTTGTTACCTGTGAATCAATTGTGTTTTGACAAATCCTGGATTCCTGAAATTGTGGTAGTGATGTTAACTTGCATAAATCAGCTTCATGGAGCACTGATTGGTCTACTTGAATAATAATCCCCTTTTTACATAAGCAAATAAAGCCTCTCATTTAATGTTTTTCTCTGTTTATATAGTCTAATAGTATTTATTATGTGTGTGGATCATGCAGCGTTGCAGTCAGATGGTTATATATAGTTGTAAGTGCTTGGACATGGACAGCTTCTCTTCATTATCTGCTTCTTTCCCTCAGAATGTCAAAGTTTTCCAACTCTAGCAGTTTAGGGACATGGTGCAAAATATCATGTTATTTTAATCCAAACCTGATTTTCTCACATTTCTCAGTGACATGCTGTCAGTGATGATTCTTACATTTGAACTGCAGGCTGTTATTTATTTGCTCATGCCACTCCACACTTTGCTCTCTTGTAAAGCAGTGCATTAGGGGAACATTCCACTGCTTTAACTGTGGCATGTGGGGCGTGTTCGGCAGTCGCTTTACTCAGAGCTCAGCGAGTTACAATAAACAAGCATTTTGTTGCTGATAAAGATAAATTTGAAGTCTCTGCAGTGAATTTGCAGCTCAGCTCGGGACAGATCACAAAAAGTTCTTTAATGTTATTACACTCAAAAAATCATTTGAATTTCATGAACGAATGACAGATGCATCGATATACCATCAATACCAAATCAGCACAAAAACAACTACCAAAGCTCTTCTGACCGATCAATGATGAAATATTTTATCCCCTATCATTTTTAAACAGGAGGAGACATCTTTGATCAGATGAATAAATTCCCAAATGATTGTTATCCTGGAAACACAACAGCCATGTTGTTATGAGACCTGTTTTCTTTAGTAAACAAGTTATACCATAGTACTAAGAGCATCATTTTACTCACTCTCTTCCTGAAGTGTCCTCAGACAAACGACACATGAGGACATGGTCAGAAGATCATATTGTACTTATTTTGATGGATGTTGTGATTAGAATAGGATCCAACATTGGTATGACAAAACATATGTCCATATCATGAGGCTTTTTTTAATTCCTGTAGCACTGTGGTCTATCACCACAATGCAAATTGTATTCTTATCCAATCATTGCAATGTCTTTTGATTTGGAAATTAAGACCATCTCTATCATCTATCATTAGCAGATGGGTCATGTGGGATGTATACTGTATTAGAACTGAAACAATTAATCTATTAATCGATTATGAATCGATTATGAAAATAATAAATAATCTATACTGTATATAGAACTTGACAGGTGGGTCAGAAACAGGTTCACTGGGTGCTCCTGCTCAGCATTAGTAAACAAGTACCACAAGCCTGTCTGAGTACACAGTGTATACTGTATTTTTTTATTTATCATATTGATGATGCCAATTGCCTCTTTTTATTTTTCTCATTACAGATAAAATATACGTCAGATCAGTGATGACTGGCAACAGTTCAAAGTTGCCGCCTCAGTGCTAAGAGTTACAGATTTGAATAATTGTGAAGATAAACTTGAAAGTGTTTACCAGTCTTAGATTGTGCTATTCCTTCCCTGTACGATCTCCTCCCCTTTAACTCCCAAACTCCCAGCCTTGGCTGCCAGCTGCCTCTGTTGCAGCAGTTTACACTACATTACCGCAGTGCTCAGCCGTGCTCCCATCCCCGGGGTACGTGGCTCTCATCACATTGGCTTGGCACCACCTCAGCTTCACAAAGACACCCATTCCCTTAGTTTTCATGTTTACGATATACTGTTTTCCTCTTGACTACCCCTCCACACTCAGGGGGTCTTGGTGGTAAACAGATATTTGCAAAATAATCCCAGGTCTACTTAATTAGATAGTCATCCCTAGTGGGTAGTCCTGCCCCCAAGGTTCATCCCAGAGCTGAGGTGCCTGGCCAATTAGACCCCAGTACAACCACTATGTGCCCCCCTCTGCATACTAACCCTCATCGCTGTCGGTGTGTCTGCAAGTGTATACATTTGTAGAGTTTGCTTTTGCTGTTTATAAATGAAATCATATGAAAGCAACTTCCATGATTTCATTGTCATAGTTGTGCAACATGTCTCATAGGAAATTGATCTGGATTTAGACGGCGAGAGCCTCCCACACAAACCACAGATAAAGCATTTCCTGAGTTAAACCATAGCTGACGAAAGTGATCAATGCCCAGTTTGCATCACGAGGATTACATTGAACATTTAAGAATAAAATAAAATAAATGTCAACCTGTTAGTTATGATTTTACAGTAACTTATTGTCAGTTCACCTGTACTCACACATTTGATTCTTGTGTTCTTAGTTTGTTTCTGAAATGTTGTTTCTCCTCTTCACATCTGTCTCGCTGTCAGTAAGTAAAGTTGTCTTTTCAGCAGTGGTGCTGTTGTGCCAGTGTCCATGAGTGTGCGATGCTGGGGCAGCCCATCATTCAAAATGGTTGAATATTTAAATGATCGTCAGTGCTTACACTGTAAAGCAACCTACACACTCTGTCCTCCTGTCCTCCTGTCCTCTCATGGGCTTTTATTTTTACACCTTAGCCCTTCAGGCTGGGTCAGTCTGGATCTGTACACACTGACTGAGCATGTCTTGTCTCAGGTCAAAGGAAACGATGAAGAAGAAGGTAACATGCCTGAAGTTATATGAGGAAGTCAGAATATGAGGACATACAAATAAGTGGAAACTTGTGGTGAGAAATTGCCACTACTGGAATTGAAAATGAGACTTGACTGAGACTGAATGAAACTGCAGACCTGGACCTTAGCCAGACAACATGTATCTCTAATTTACTTTCCTAACCTCAGCACAGTGGTCACCATCATTTTTAATACACAAAGCTACATTGAGTGGACACATACACTAATCTTGTCCACAGTATTGTCTGTTTGAGTCTTCCACATGTTTTTGCATATATGGCAGTGGCACATCAACACTAAACCAGCTCTATTCACTCCTGAGTTTGGTCTGCAGCAAATGCAGCCACAGTGGAAAGAAAAACATGGATCATTTGATCATTTGATCATTTGTGTCTATGGTTTAATCGATAAGGATCAGTTTATAATTGACGAGGCTGTGCTGTGTTGACATACTGATATACAGCCTTTTCCCTCTGCTCCTGTGTTCCTCTAAAACTCTCCCAGGGAGTAGCACTGAAATCCCGAGCCGCAAAGCTCCATGGTATCCAGCTTTATGGCACTCCCATACAGTCTCTTACCTCTCGTCCCTTGGGCTCATCCCTCCTCCCTCTGATCACCTGGCCTTACAGCACTGAGGGGGGAAATGTGGATATTCCCTGGTCTCTCACTTCAGAGCAAGGGTTAGAGCAACAGAAGCTTTTGTGAGAGAAAATTAAAAGGGAGTAAAAGGCCAGAGCATATCGAGTTGGAAGTGAGGGAAAAGGACAGCGTGTGCAAAGAATACTGAGCTTTAGATGGAAGTGGTGAGGTGGTGGTGGATGGAGCTCTGTGTGACACACATTAGTAAGAGATATTTAAAGCATTCCATTTGAGTCCAGATAGGTTTGTCCTGTCATAATATCATGATACAGATTCATCAGTTTGTGCTAGTTGTTAGGTTAAAGGTACAATAGTTAACATTTGTGATCAAACTTGTGATTATTATGCGTGTCACACAGTGTAATGATGACAGGGATGGAATTTTCCCTGAAAAGTGACGGCTTGATTTGGAACTCAACAGAACTGTTTTATTCCATATTCCAAAACACCTGTGAATCACACTCAGCAGGTACCTGCTGTGTTCTCACTGCATTCAGCCACGGCTGCGTCTGTATGCTAGTGACACAACTGTGAATAATTCATCTGTTAAACAAGGCTCAGTCCATCCATCAGTGCCCGTAAATAAGTGAGCTTTCATTTTGGCACATATTTTTACTTTGCAGTTGGGATGAAACCATTTGATATTCAGTTCCCTTACTGGTCCAATACTGCTCAAAGTCACTGGGTCTTGTAGATGTTTCCCTGCTCCGACACACCTCATTCAAACGCTCGTCATCAGCACTGATGACTGCAGACGGCTGGTAACGACCCATTTATTTGAATCAGGACCAGGATTGAGAAACCCTGGTATAGAGCCATTCCTGTGACCAGTGACTGTTGGTGTTCACTGTCATGAAAGGTGTCTACTGTGCTTACTTGCACCAACACCAGTTAAAAGCATCTACCCTCTTGTAAAGGACTCTGGTTCTGTCAAAGCAGATGCTGCACTGAGGTGTATTGATGCTCCTGCTGGTTTGGTTTACAGAAAAGTTGATTGAGAATGGATTTTTGGTGTGTGTGTGTGTGTGTGTTCTACAGGTCTCGCTCAGTGGGGGGCCTCAGCAGGATTTGGGCTAGTAGTTGTTCCCAGAATCGCCTTCAGGAGCCGCGCGGGCGGCACCGACTCTCCACTGTTATCCAACCACTGCGTCAGAATGCTGGTGAGGTGGTGGATCTCACTGTCGACGAAGACGGTAAGAATGAACGAAGCACGTTTGAACCTTCCTGTTTTTTTCATTTAGATTCCTCAGTTTATTCTCAGCTGTAGTGAAGCAGATACCTGTGTGTGTGTGTGTGTGTGTGTGTGTGTGTGTGTGTGTGTGTGTGTGTGTGTGTGTGTGTGTGTGTGTGTGTGTGTGTGTGTGTGTGTGTGTGTGTGTGTGTGTGTGTGTGTGTGTGTGTGTGTGTACTGTACCTGAATTGTCCTATCATGGGATTAATAAAGTCTTATCTTAAAGCAAACTCATTAAATACATACTGCTCTATGACAGTTTATTATCAGTGTCAAGACAATTTAACACTAAGCACTAATATCACTTAGAGTTTAACTCGATAGTTTTTAAAATGTGAACATGAGGTAAGAGATTAATGGAGGGATATTAGAATATACTACCTGTTTATAATTTGTGTTATACAATTTACTTTTACAGGTGTGGTAATGATGTCTGTAAAACTAATTATATAAAGTCTAAAGGAAATCAATCTCATCTGCAGTTATGAGAATAGAAGCTATATTAATGTATATTAAATATCAACATTAACCTCGAGCAGCAGCATATTTATTTATTTATACCTACTTTATTTCTGTAAAAGTAGGTTAGTTTGTAACCTTGGAAGTTTATGAAACTGAAGTCGATGCATGGGCCCCACGACACCTGTGGGATCAGTCACAATGGTTGAGCATTAAAGTATTTGCATTTCTTAGAATAAAGAAGAGTAAATTACTTTGTGAATATGAAAAGTAGAGAGAGTTCCTGCTCATGCAAATGTCAGCATTTGTTTCTGGGACAAACCTCAGCTACTTTCCACACAAGCATCTGTTCAGAGAGGAGGAGCAGCTGCGTTTGTTACCCTGCACATTGTGTGACGGACAAAAGCTGCTTTCCAACATGAACTGCAACCCAGAACTTGTTGGCGTTCATTCTCGTGAATGCAAATGTCCAAATCAGTTGAACTGAACATGACATTGACCCTGCTCCCTAGTACAAAGTCTGGGCTGATGTGCAAACAGATAAAACACCAGACTCTAGTCATAAGTCAAACATCATTTGATGACAACAAACAAGTTCATTAGCATATTACCGTTCTTAATTTAACATTTCGACAAAGGTGTATACGATTCAGCCATAAACTAGGATTTAATTTCATTTCTTTTTCTGTTCAGATCTTTCAGTTGTGCCAACAACATCTGGCAGCATTCACACACAAACAGTCAGGTCATCCTCATCATCATCTTCCCATCATGCCTCTACCTCAGAGCTCAATGATGCCCCAGGCCCCTCTACTAGCTGCCCGGGCTCACTATCTGAAATCACGCACACACAGAGGCCGAGTGGCTCTTCTCGCACAGCCACAGAAGGTAAGACTGTACTGTACTGCAGGTCACTTTTATTTATTTGGTCTTTGTTTATTTGCTTAATTATGTCCTGTACTCTGATAGATGACAGCAGAGCGGGTTTGTCAGGTACTGCAGGAGAAAATGCAGGCACAGCCATGCCCAGACTCCCCTCCTGCTGTCAGCAGCATTCCCCGTGTGGAGGCCCCTCTCCTGGCCACCTTTCCCTGGGCCACTCCCATTCAAGCTGCCTGCAGGCATCGTCCTCCCAGCAGACCAGCAGCTCACAGCACAGTCACAGCCACAGTAACGCTCACCACTTCCTCCACCACGTCCATCACCCGGCACCGCAGCCCCCAGGAACGCTGCCATTTCAGGAGCCCAGCTGCCCTGTGGAAAGGCCCAGCGCTCTGCCTGCACCGTGCGCCGGCAGTAGCAGTGGTGGCAGCAACACGACCCACTACCATGACCAGGTAAGTCACCAGCACACCATACTGTAGCTGTAGAACAGTGAATCCTGCCAGTTTTAAACCTAAGCAGTGACTGTTGACTGTCTGACGCTAATGCTTGAGCTAACTAACAGCCATCACACAGCTTGCGTGGAGTAACAGACATATTTTCAGAAAGGAGCCGGTAGTTGAACTTCCTAACCCCACTTCCTGCCCCGCCCTCTCCTTCTGAACCCGGAGGGGACGACAGAGGTTTGTCCCGTTTCTCTCTGTAACGTCTCTGCATTCCTCCCACAGCAAACTCTACCAGTGGACCTGAGCAGCAGCAGTATTCGTAGTGGTGCAAATAGCGGTGCAAGTTTCCATGGCAGCAACTCAGCCTTTGACCCGTGCTGCCCAGGCTCCACCTCGCGGCCCCCTGCTTTCGTTTCTCAGGCCAATCCTGGGCCCAGCCAGCCGGCGGTGGCAGACTCGTTCAGCTCCTCCATGGTGGCTCAGCCTCAGCCACAAACACAACCCCAGCCCTGCAGACATTACATCCACCCCTCCTGTGAGTAAAGGAAACGACACACTGGTCTAATGTCTCTGATTTTAAAACATTAGGCGTCTGCTGCTGCATTTGGTAAAATCACTCTTTAGTTGTGTCGTAGGACTTAAAAAGTGTCAGACAGCTCTACTCTTAAACTCCTAATGTTTATAGTAATTAACAGCAGCTGGTGCTTTATATTCTGTACCCGGCAGAAGCAGGATGTGTGAAATGGTGTCAAAGCTCTGTGATGAGTTTGAGTTAAGCTTCATCCATACAACAGTTTTTTTTTTCATTTTAAGATAAAAACAGTCTTCGTCCAGACGAGTGTTTAAGCATCAGAAGTATCATGTAGTCGTATCTATATTAACGTCATTTAAAACAAGTACACTGGGCATGTGCATGTAAACAGGAAGTGGGTTCTCGTGTTCTTCTTGAAGAAACAGCGACGGTGGAAAGCAAGTACAAGGACTTCTGTTTTAGAAACTGAAAGTTGTCTTGGAACTTTGTGTTCACAGCTGACAGTCGTGTTATGACTGATGAGAACCGGTCAGTCAGCTAACGTGGGTATCTAGTCTTCATCTCTGCTCATCCACACTAACAACAGCAAGAGTTTTCAAACTCAACTGAAATCAGCAGTGTTTTCTAACTTCAAAAACACTGGGCTCGTGTGGTTGTGGACTTAGTTGTTGTTGGCACCTCTGCCTCTTCCAGGTCAATCACATGATAGTGTGATTTGTTGTTTTTCTTTACCCCAGAATGAGACTTTCATATTTATATCAAGAGCTGTTTCAGCTCAATGGATGCTGGAATATTCCGTGATTTTACAATACACAACGCATGTGTCGAGTTTTGATGCTAACTGAAGGCTACATATATTCTTTAACACGTGTAAGGAAAGGCTGAGATGAGGGACATGAGCTGCAACGTCACCAGTAAATGTGGATACCTTTCAGGCCTGATCATGTCTAAAGTCATTGTCGTCGTCATCAGACCCCAGGACTAAACTATGTTCTCCCTCAGTATAAGTTTGGGGCTGAATGCTACAGAAATGCTATAAAAGTCATAAATCTGTACTGTCTGTTTCTTAAGCCCCTTTTCCACTATGGTCCCGCCTCGCCTCGCCTCAGCACGTCTCGGCACGGTTTAGTACTTACTCAATGTGGGCGGAGTCATCACTTCACAGCTGCATGAAACTGCTGTGACTTTGTTTTACACACGACACACAAACGAGTGACTAGTTACTAGTGTAACTGAATCATTAGAATCAGTTCATTAAAACTATTAGCTCAGTTCGTCCTCCATGACGGGAGCACAGACTCCGTCTGACACACAGCAGCAGGGTCTGTGATGCCGTCTCTAAACACACCAGACTCCTCTGTTAAATATGGAGATTTTAGACATTTCCCTGGTCATTGTTGGAGATGAACTCTTGTTTTTAGGATTGTTAAGTCTTTGTAACTCATCTACAGTTCGGCATTGTTCGGCTTGATTCTTGTGTCTGACGTGTCTTCCTGTGACGACACTCTGACCCATCAGTGGCCGACAGTTTTACATAGTATCGCCTCAGCTCGCTTAGAACCTCGCCAGAGCAGGTACTAAAAAAATACCTGGTACCAGGTACAATGCTAGTGGAAACACAACTTAACCGTGCCATGCTGTGCCATGCCGAGGCGAGGCGAGGCGAGGCGAGGCGGTGGAAACACGTCATCAGAATGTCTTTATTGAAAGGTGTCACTTTGTTCTTTTCTTTTCACCAGATGGTTCTTTAGCGCGCTCACTGCATCATCAGCCCTCCGCGGCCTGTCCTCACTCCCATGGAAACCCACAGCTAACGCCTCAGTCAGCTCCACAAGGCGATTATGTCATTCCTCACTCCTTCCTTCCACCACTGCAGTCCCACCCTCCAGGCCACGCTGTGCCTCCTGCCCCTCCTCCTCCCCTCTCTAACCACCACCTCTCTAGTTCGAGTGCCCCACTGGCCCAGCACCTGTCTACAGAGCACCAGGCCCTGCCACACCATATGCCAGCACTGGGGGCCTCTGTGCAGAGGCTCCATCAACATGACATGCTGAGGGTGGAGGTGCAGAGGCGCAGGATGATGCAGCACCCGACGTAAGCGCGAACAGTGTTTATGTCTCCGTGTCGGATCAGATTCGGCCGTGAACCCCGTCCCTGTCAACCTTGTATTTTCTATTTTCCTTGCAGACGAGCACACGAGCGTCCGCCTCCACACCCCCACAGAATGCACCCCAACTACGGCCATGGTCACCACATCCATGTGCCACAAACTATGTCTTCCCATCCTCGGCAGCCTGAGCAGAGAACAGCATGGTCAGTGTCCATGAATGAAATGTCACACCTGTGTTGTGTGTTGTGTGTTGTTGTCGTCGGTTGGTTGTGATGATGCATGTTTTACTCTTTTTGTCAACAGGGAGCTTGGCATCGAGGCTGGAGTAACTATGGCTCCCTACCCTTCAGGGCACTTGCACTCCCACTTGCCCCACTACCACCCTCCCCCCAGACTGCACCACTTCCCCATTCCCTTCATGGTGAGAGAAACCCTCCGCACACATGCATACATTAGCATAAATGAGGAAGAAGCACTGTTATATGAAGTCGGGCTGAGATTAATGGTGCTGGCTTCTTATTTGTAATATCAGTTATTTCAAGGATGGTTTGGTGAATCACATGAATAATGCATGAGCAATTAATAGAAGCTCATCAGGCATTTCACATGCACACTCAACAAATCCACAAGCTTTGAGTCAGAGCCTACAAATACACGTTCACTCAGAACCACAAAACATTTACTTACAAACATCACAGCAAGTGCACATGAGTGAGAGTACAGTTATCCACACTTCATCACTGCCTGCATTTGCATGTGTTAAATAAGTTAAAGCAAGTGAATTTTGATGAACTCAGTCGAGTTGATTAGTTTTAATGTGTATGCATCTGTGACCTTCATCATTACATACAGTATGTGTCATGTGACCTCTTATAGATGCTCCTCTAATGTCTTCTTCTGATGACACCAGCACGTTCACACCTTCAAGAAGGTCTTAAAAAAGAATTAGCAGCTGTTCTTTTTATAGGATACAGTTAAACTGAATGTTACCCCTGAGGAAAAGTTCACATCCCAGTTTTCATTAAAAAAAACACACAACTCTATGTATGTGTGTATATGTGTGTGTGTATATATATATATATGTGTATATATATATATATATGTACGTACGTATATTATATATATATATAAGTACACAAATACTAATCGAGAACATTATTCTGAGCACTGACAGATAGTTAGAGCCCCTTAAATGAAACCAGGCCTCTCAGAAGTGTTGTCGTGCTGTATATTTATGTAACAAAGCATTTTCTCATGATTCTTCTTCTTCTTCTTCTTCTTGTTTTTGTTCTTCTTCTTCTTCTTGTTCTTGTTGGCAGCACACTGGCATATCTGATATGACCTACCCGCACATTCGGTACATCTCATCTAGAATGACTGGCTTTGGAAGAACCTATGAGGTGAGGACTATGTTTTGTTTTTGATTGTTTTAAACGTCTCTCAGCGCGTTAACATGAAGTCTGAGGTTATTGTGCTAGTCCGACTAAAACTGGACTTTGAAAATACATGTGATTGTTACACGTTTAATCTGACTCTAACCAACTACAATTATAGCTCCATTCACCTGTTTCTCCATGTGCCTCAAAACATGCAAAACAAAAGAGTAATACCTATTACAGACTGGGATTATCAGTAAAGTAAAGCAGTAAGAAGTACATGTAAACGACGTCTTGATTCTAATCACATTTAAATGATCCAGTTCACACGATGGATGGTCGCACAGATGGAAAGCCCTGATGTCTGTGTCAGTGTCACAGCGTTGTTGTTTAAACCTCTTCCACCAGGACCTGCTGCATTTAGAGGAAAGACTGGGGACTGTGAACCGAGGAGCCTCTCAGGGAACCATAGAGAGGTGCACTTACCCACACAAGTACAAGAAGGTGAGCACCTGTGAGCGCGTGTGTTGCTACTGTTTGCACTGTTGTAGCGTTGACTGTGTATGCTGTGCATGACTGTTGCAGTTTATTCTGGGACAGAGTGTGCATTGGTCTTTTGTGCTCATTTTAAACTGTAGTGTCTGTTACTGGAGATTGCAGCTGTGAAGACCTTGTTGGGGAAAAGTTTTCCTTAGAGGTTTCCAAATGTATCTAAACAAGCAATCTAACACCCTGCCACCCAATACAGAAGGTGTTGGAGAGAGACATTGACCAACAGTTAACCCCTGAAGCTTGGGCGTCTATTGGGAAAAATATGCACGCAACCCCAGAATCGGTGAGAAATAATGAACAAATCAATTTGGAAACATGTCTCTGCTCACATGTACAGTAGATGTTAGTGTTAGTCTTTGGGGGCCAGGGAATTCGGCTAATGATTTAAAGTAGTTTAGCAGCAGTAGTTTAGATTTAGATTAAGATTGAAGGTTTTTTTGTTTTCAGGACAAAATGACCATTCTCTCTGTCCCCTAAGGAAGTAAATGTTTGTACTCAGTGTAATTTTCTCTTCATAAGCTACACAATAGTTTTGACACGTTTAATCTAAATCTAATAGTGACACAGTGTTAGTTCAGCAGTTGTTTACACAGAGTTTTTAGAGATTGCTTGACTGACTGACTGACGTCGTGTTCCTGAAGTCACGAGTCCAAACGTTTCTCACCGACAGAGAAAGCTGCATGATAAACAAGAGGAAGACGAGGGAGCCGACGAAGACACGGAAGAGAAATGCACCATCTGTCTGTCCATGCTAGAAGAGGGCGAGGATGTCAGGTAAATGGTTCCCCTCCTGGGAGTTATCAGGGTCAGGTGGCAGCTGTAGTTCTTCTCTTCCGTCTCTCCCTGGAGATATCTTTATTTTTTCTTTAACCCGTGGGTAAATTAATTTAGCAGAAAAAAACCCCAGAGTGCCGTAAAATGAACGTCCTCAAGGAATTGAATTTTGGCACAGACTCAGGTTTTTTAGGAGGACGCTCTGCCCCCTGTTGGCAGAACATGAGGTGATTAGTGTCACATTTGAGGATTTCACTGAATTGTGAAGGTGTAGAAATGTATGAAATGGTTCTGTTTGTTCTTCACTTATTTCTTTGGTTTTATGGCTTAAATGGTTTATCATGAAGTTTAAGTCATAGATTTGTGTGCAGTCGTGAGTATTTAGAGCGTTTTTAGTGTTTAGTGTTTATCTTTATGACATTAAAGGAACAGGTCACACAGTAGAATCGTGTGGTCAACAATGAGATTAGAGATTAGAATCCCGTATCTCACAAGGTTAAGTTATGTCTTGTTATTGAAGAATCAACATTAACAGCAGCGTCTTATCATCTCCTCCATGCTCAATCAACAAAGTCAAAATGTGTGAAGTTATTATAATAATAATAATAATAAATGTGTTATTCTGATGAGCTGTTTCCTGTTACACACAGTCTATAAAACGTGTGTGTGTGTGTGTGTGTGTTCTCTGCAGACGTCTACCATGTATGCACCTCTTCCATCAGCTGTGCGTGGATCAGTGGCTCCTCACCAATAAGAAGTGCCCCATCTGCAGAGTGGACATTGAGGCGCAGCTGTCTGCTGAGAGTTGATGCTGTTTTTTTTTTCCTAACAACCCTTTTGGTTGAAAGTTTATTTTGAGATCATAAGAATTTTCTCTTCAGTACTGCAGTCAACCAAAGATGGCATGAATTACCTGTGCAGCTCCATGATGAGAAAATGAAGAAGAAGAAGAAGAAAAAAAACAAAGCATTGAGCCTAGAGTGCCAGCTATCACATATTACTACAACAGCTACAATTCTCCATTAAGGGTTTAAGATTTTATTGTATTTATAAAGCTTTTATGTAGCTTTGATCGTTTCCTCAAGTGTCATTTTTGTTTCTTGTTTCTCTGCATGTTTCCTTGCGATGCATTTCTTTGCACATATAACGTGGGCTGAACACAGCCTAACCGTTTGCAGGTGAGAATAACTGCTCTAGTAAAGATGCATTTCTGTAAACTCAATGCCTTGCTTTACTAGAATAGAATGTCAACCTCCCGTTTTTTTAAAAAAAAACAAAACAAATAACATTGCAGGATTCATTTTTACCAACCATTGTATTGATTAGTTTATGTTTAGAAGATGTGGATTGTTAGTGAACGATGTTTTTAAGTAAATCAAGACATTCCTAACTAGGGAAATATGTTAACAGATCAGCTGCTGTATTAGTGCACACCCAGTATTTCTAGAGTGGAAATAAACTCCTCTGTTCACCTTCCTCCCAGAATATGCACATGCTTTGCTCCAACGACACCTCCCGCTCCTTTATTTGACTAAAACACCACCACAAACAGAATGTCGCCTCCTTCTCTTGACTGTTCTTTCTAAACTCAATGATTTCTGGGATCTGCTGTGAATCTTCATGTTGTTGGGCTTTCCCTGCAGACAGGCCTGTTACACTTAGGTTTCTGTGAGATGATCTCAGGTCTGCGCGCGCGCGTGTGTGAGTGAGTGTGTGTGTACGTACGTGTACATACGTGTACGTGCGCGTGTGTGTACAAAGTTTTCGCATGAGCCTGCAACCTGGGGTCACTGAGTTCATTTGATCCTGGCAGTGGTGTTCAGAGGGAAACACACAGCTCACTGTGGGATTTACTGTTTGTTCTCTCACTTCAAACCATTTTTAAACACCTGCCCCTTTTGTCTGTCTCTGTAGTCGGGGCAGCGGCGTCCACTTTGCTGCTGTGGAAAGTAAAACACTAATGCTGTTGACGAACCCACTCGCATAGACTTGCACAAGAGAGAAACGTCGTGAATATGTGCTGAGGCCATGAAAGTGAGAGCAGAGGAACGAGTGTTGAAATGCAGTACTTAAAGCAGGTATCCATGCATTCATTAACGTTAAGGCACGAGGATCATATTCTGTGGGATTTATATTAGTTTTAAAGAATAATAAACTTGGAATAACTCTAATCTGATTCCTTTCATTGGTGTCGTACAGTTCAAACATCCCAGACACTTGCTCCAACATGCACTAAAATAGGCTCTGAATAAAAGTTCAAAATCGGTTGGTTACATAGAATTTAGAGCTTTGAAGGTTTTTTCATGATTAAAACAAGATTTCTGATGTTTCAGCTTCTTCAATGTGAATATTTTCTTTATTTCTTTCTCCTTAAAAATGAAACATTTTGGTTTGTGGACAAAAACAAGACATTTGAGAACATCATCATTTCCAGGTTTGACAAACACTGATCAACATATTTTAACGATTACTTGATTAATCGTGAAAATAATCGATTACGAAAGTCATTTGCATTAGTTGCAGCTCTAATAGAATTCTTGTTAGTATGTTGAGTATTACACTAGTTCCATAGACTGATTTTAAAATGTGATATAAATGACTTTCATTATCTATTGCTTTATCCACAAGATGGTGGCAGGTTTATAATATTTATAAATTAACTTTGGTACTTAGAAGAAGGTAAAGAGTAACGACGACTAATGACAACTAAAAAAAGGATTAGTTAGAGAAACACTGATTTAAATCATATACATAACTTTAAAATAAAAGAATATTTAAGACAGAAAAGCAAGTGCAGTGCAATTTATTTATTTTTTATTGCATTTATTGTGCAAATATATTAACAGAACGAGCAAAGACAAAGTAACAAATGAAATAAGACAGACAATAAATAAACCCATGTACATTACAATGTCAGTTTTTTCCTCAGAGCTGCTGACTGCTGAAATATTATGGGCTGTAATATAATATTCATGTGGGTCCCTGGACTCTCAGGATTATTAAAGGAGTTGAATGAAATGTCTGATAAACTGATGAATATGTTGATATCGCCACTCTCTGGCATTTCTTCATAGAACTTTTTTCTTTTTCAAGATTCAAGATTTAAGAGTTTTATTTGTCACATGCATCGTTTCACTCATGTAACCCACAGTGAAATGTAGCCCTGAGTCTGAGGCTAATACTGTCAACATGCAAGGATGTAAAGGAATATTATTATAATAATAATAGTAATAATAATATATTAAGGAACTATATTGAGTACTCTTGTATGTACAGAATAAACAACAAACAACAGCAAGTAGAAAAAAAACAAAAGAGTTAAAGTGACAAATGATGCAGTTTTAGCAGCAGTAGTACTCAAGGTGTGTTGATTCATGTTGTGTATTGTCTGTATTGTCCATAGCTGTGGTGATTTATTTATAGTTATTATTCTGGTCTCTGTGTGTTAGAAGATAAAGGGACAGAATGTTATGACACTTTGTTGTCTGTGTTGACTGTGTTGACTGTGATGATACACAACTGTGATCATAAACAACTGTGATGATACACAACTGTGGAGGGCAGCAGCAGCATTATAACTGTGACTGTAGAGAGCAGCAGCAGCAGCATTAGCAGCAGCATTATAACTGACTGTAGAGGGCAGCAGCATTATAACTGTAGAGCATTAGCAGCAGCATTAGCAGCAGCATTAGAAGTTATTCTTATTTTCACCACTTGTTATTCCTCCACAGCACGAGGCGGCGCGTGGCCTCAACGGAAGACAAAAATAGAAATAACGAAGAAGAAAGGGTTTCAATTCAAGTTTGCGCACGCGCGCCGTGGGATTGGTAAGCTTTAGGTAAAATGGCGTCGGGTGCCATTTCCACGGAGCTGAAGAAATTATCAGAATTAAGAGTTGTTGACCTTAAATCTGAACTCAAGCGCAGGAACCTGGACACCGTCGGTGTGAAGAGCGTTCTGCTCGCGAGGCTCAAACAGGTATTTGAAGAAACGACGACATTTTGGGCATTTTCAGTGAGCGCGCAGCACAGGTGCTAACGTTAGCTACGTTTGTGACAGGTTTCCGGTTAGCTTTCGCTCAACGGAACACACACACACACACACATGATCTGAATGACCTGTGTGTGTGTGTGTGTGTGTGTGTGTGTGTGTGTGTGTGTGTGTGTGTGTGTGTGTGTGTGTGTGTGTGTGTGTGTGTGTGTGTGTGTGTGTGTGGTCAGGGTTTTGTAGAGCTGCAACTAACGATTATTTTCTCGATTAATCGAGCCATCGTTTGTCAAACCTGGAAATGATGATGTTCACAAATGTCTTGTTTTTGTCCACAAACCAAAAAGATTCACTTTTAATGATTTCTTTGTTTTATGGAGCAAAGAAATGAAGAAAATATTCACATTTAAGAAGCTAATCATTAAAAAAAGCTTCAAACCAATAAATCAATTATCAGAATAATTGACAATTAATTTAGTGATTGATTATTGATCACATAATTGTTGCAGCTCTATGGTTTCGTACTCATGACAAATGATTGTGTGTGAATAGGTAATTGTGCACTTGTCCACGTAGACGTCTGGTTTGCTACAGTCCGAATTAGGGCTGCAACGAATAATCGATGACTAAATTAATCATCAACTATTTTGCTAATCGATGAGTCTGAGTGTTTTTTTCAAAAAAGCTTTCCAAGTTTTCAGCTTCTTAACTGTGAATATTTTCTGATTTCTTTGCTCCGTTTCACAAAGAAATCATTAAAACTGAATCATTTTGGATTGTGGACAAAATAAGACATTTAAGAATATCCAGGTTTGGGAAACACTGATCAACATTTTACGGACCGAACAAGTACTTGATTAATCGAATTGATTATGAAAATAATCGTTAGTTGCAGCTTTAGTCCGAATGACGGACTACAAAGGAAATGGTTTTGTAATAATGACTGTTGTTGTTGTTGTTGTTGTTGTTGTTGTGAAATGGTTTGACAGCATTAGACTTGAAAGGCCATTATTTCTCTTATTTTCTGAGCTTTTCCCACTAAGTTCACACGCACGACTCAGGAAAATGAGCTGAATTCAGTTGTTGAAAGTGCAGAAATGCTTTTGTATGTTAAATAAATGTGGTGTTTTATGTTTTAAGGCTGTTGAGGATGAAGGTGGTGACCCAGACAATTTTCAAGCACAACTTTCAAGTGATGCGTTGCCCCGGAAAGTTGGAAAAGCTAAAGGTAAATTTGCCTTTGATTTACGCTTGGATGGTGATGCAGGTCCGGATTTTATGATGATCAATTGTCTCCTTATTTATTTTAGGACGAAAAATGGATTCCGATGCGGAAACATCAGTGGAAGAGGATTTGCCTTCCAAGGTCACTGCAACAGGATTCTCTTTATATTTACTACCCAGTCTGACCAAAACACCTCAATACAATAACAAAGACTTAATTACAGTGCAGATTTAGGGCTAGTTTTGTCTCGTAGGCATTCAACAGTTGGTAGTGAACTGTTTTAACCGCTGTTGATCCACAGAAAACAAGGGTAGTTGATGTCTGTCTGGTCAAGTATATGACCTGAAGCACATGATATTCTTATGCTTTCTGCACTTGAAAACACTGTTTCCAACTTTCTCACACTTGTTATGTAGACCATTTTTTATAGGTCAATGTAACATTAGGAAATTGAGGTATGTAAACATGTGGTAGATTACAGCTTGTTTTTGTCAGCACATTTAAAACCACACCATGCAGGTGTAGGATTTCATCATGAAGCAGAAGCGTTTGTAATATTACAATCAACTAAATAATAATGACAAATATAATGAAAATGTTGTTTCTACTGCAGCTAAATCTTTGTACACTCACTTGAGTTTGTTTTTTCTTGTCTCTAGGATACTGAAGAGTACGAGTCAGAAAAGGGTATGTATGCTGACACTAATGCCCAGTCCTTCTTTTTACAGCCAACTCTTAATGAGATGTTGTATTTTATGCTGCTGAAAGCTCGTGTGCTTTCAAAATATGTTTTAAAGGAGCAATAAGGACATGCTTGGACACATTTATCTTTTTGTACGTTTGTTTCTTTGTTTCTCTACGTGAATACATGAATAATTGAATGTGGGTTGCCTTTATTTAGGGATCCAATTTCCTTTTGATTACGCAAAACATTTCAAAGTTCTCTTTGCTCCAGTGGATTTCCATAACCTCTGGCATTCAACTTCCTACATGTGTCAAGGAAAAGAAGAGTAAATGTTCACCAACACGCTGACATGTCCAATAACCTGGAAGATTCACCAACGTGCGGAACTCGAGAAACATTGTTCTTCACTGGTGGCATTTTGATTGAGCTCATACGTGGACAGACCAGTGATGAGTGCACTGTGTACGTCTGAATATAGAACAGCCTTTGACACAGGGATTGGACCTTATTACAGTTTTTACAAGGAGAGCTGACCTGTGAGTGAGGCTGGGATTTGACTAGTTCAAGGACCATAGACTCCAAAAAAACACATGGTAAAGATTCTGAGGCCTTGTGCCAGGAGGCAGCTGAAAGTTAAAGAGACTTCACTCATCACAGACTCTGTCAGAAACATACACCTGCTGACCGACTGCAGCCCCTGCATTCTATCTGCCACAAAGAAACCCCATACAAACCATTGCCTGGGACTGTCCAACAGACTTTTCTCACCAGACGGACACAGTTGACAGGACATTACTGCAGGTTACTGTGCTGTTTAAGACCTAAAAGGACGTTGGTTTTTGAAGAATTATTGCAAGATGTTGAAGATTCTCTGAAGTCCAGATGATGATGATGATGATGATGGAGATGACGAACTGCTGGGTCACAAGAATGAACTGATCATGTTGAACTGGAAAACTGCCACACGTTCATTTTAGGAAACTTGGAATTGCACATTGTGTATGAAGTGACTCGACGTGTCAAGAAATGAAGAGCGCTGAATCTCACCCCCGTTTTCAGTGAAGATTGTGTGTTTTGTGTCTTCCTGTGGTGTCTACGCCCTTGATGACCATTAACACTAAATGTGCTGTCTATTCTACTTTTTAGGTCAATTACCATGCGACGTTTGAATGTTAAAAGTTGTCTTCTGCCATGTTTATCCTTATTAAATCCCTCAGATGTAACTGATACAGATGATGGTACTCGTGAAAGTTCTAAGCCTGCACCGTGTGAGGACAGCCTCGCTCAGCCCGAGGCTGAGGCTGAACCAGCGTGTGAAGCTGTGACGGCTGAGGCTGATTCTGAGCCAGAGGTCGAAGCTGAGCCAGAGCCAGAGGTCGAGACAGAGGCAGAGCCTGAACCAGAACCAGAACCAGAGCCAGATGTCGAGACAGAGCCTGAACCAGAGCCAGAGGTTGAGGCTGAGGCTGAGGCTGAGCCAGAGGACGATGCCGAGCCAGATGTGGATGAGGATCCCGAGCCAGAGGTGGCGACCGAACTGTCCGGGATGGACGACGAAGCTACGAATTCCTTTAAAGAAGTCGAGGACGATCACCTGTCCGTCTCAATCCAAAATGAAGATGCCATCACCCTAGATGTCGATGGTGATGATCTCCTGGAAACAGGTAAACATGTGAAACTTCCAGATCCAGATGCCGAGAAGGCCACTGACGAGACGGCAGATGGCTCTGCTGACATGGGCCCAGATGATGACATGAAGTCACAAGACTCCGAGGGCCACAGAGATGGTAAGAAAGACGATGGATCCAGGTGTGACCCCACGAAGAAAGACAGCAGAGACTCCCTGAAGAAAGCTGAAACGGGAGACAAAGAAAAGGATTCTGGGAAGAAAGGCCCCTCCTCCACTGGGGCGTCAGGTCAAGCAAAGAGGTTTGTCTTTCTATGTCAGTTCTTTGATACTTCTACCAAGTCCAGCTCACTAAGAACGCATCATTGTGGGTAGCCTCAAGATTGTTCTGCCATAAGGGAAATGTTCACTGATGTACCTAACCCTGCCATTTACTACTTTGAATTGTTTTTCTGAACTTGGTTAAGTTGCGACTTTAACCAGGAGATGAGAAAACGCCTTATTTTTTATTTTGTTACTTTGATGGTTCCAGCAATTTAAAGCAATTCCAGTTTCCACACGAGGCGTTGTAACAGAGCGTTAGTCCCGGTGATGGCAGCGGTGGTTTTTTTTTTGTTTTTTTTTTTACTTTTTGGTCAAATGATTCACTGAAGTTGAACAAACCTCCGAAGATTTCATTGGTCCAGGGAACAAATTGGCTGACAACCTGATCCATCTCACCACTGGAAAAGCAATGAAGCCTCTGTGACATTGGCTCACACCCACGCCGTTCCCACAGGACGTTTCCCCCTGAAAACACTTAATATTTCTCTAGATGAGTTTCTATCACACCGGACCGTCGCGTTCTATTCCGTCACTTATTTGTATCTGTTGTTGCAACATTTGCTTCATAGCTCTTCACGAGACAGGGACGGGAAGCCAGCTAAAGATGACAAGGGTAAGCTATCGTTCAAATGTTAATAAAAACCCCAAAACATTTCCTAATATGGCTGCTAAGTGTGTTTTGGACAAACCTCTTTCATTAGGGATCGTCGGCAGCAACAACAGCAGCAGCTCTTCTCGCAACTTATGGGTGAGCGGTTTGTCTTCAAACACCAAAGCAGCTGATCTCAAGAATCTGTTTGGAAAATACGGGAAGGTAAAGGCGTCGTTTGTTGAAATCAGCCTCCGAACATGGTCGTCGTGGAAATGGAAACAAATGAACTTTGTTATCAACAGGTTCTGAGCGCTAAGGTGGTGACAAATGCTCGCAGTCCAGGGTCAAAGTGTTACGGCCTGGTGACCATGTCCTCCAGTACAGAGGTGACGCGGTGCATCTCACACCTCGACTGCACAGAGCTTCACGGACAGCAGATCTATGTTGAGAGGGTGAGTGTGGATTCCATGACGCTGTCCTTTTTATTTATGTTATTAATGTGGACGCTGTGTCTGTTCTGTATTTAACGGCTGATGTTTTTCAGGCCAAAAATGATCCTTTCAAAAAAGAGCCGTCAAAGACGGAAACGGAGGACAAAGCAAGTTCCAGCAAATCGAGCGATAAGCGAACTTCCACGGGGATGAAATGGGCCAACAAGTGAGTGACGGTCAGAGAGGATTTGTTGAGTTTAAAGCAGCGTGTGTGACGTTTTTGTTCTCTGCACAGAGCACAACCATCTCACAAAAAAGAAGACAAGAAATCAGACAAACTCTCAGACAAGGACAAAGATTTGTCCAAGAAACAGGAAGGCAAAGCTGGCTCATCCAACCTGGGACAAGACTCTTCAAAGAAAGATGACAGAAAACATGGCCGTACGTTTCTTTTCACGAGTTCATCAACGCTCACTTTCTTTCACTGACTCTTTGAATTCTCTCTTTCTTTTTGTTTGTAGGCACAAAGAGTCCGATGATGGTCGATCACAACAAAGGAGATTCAAACTTCAACAAAATGAGACCTTTCAGGAGGGGGAGGTATTTTGATAAAGTAAGAAGCCTCATTGTTTTGGATTTATTCTTTATTTCTATTTGAATGTGTCAGCAGGTCTTTAATCAGATTCTCTTGAAACCTTTTTCAGACTCCGGCCAACATGAATTTTCAAAGGCGGCCGAAATATTTGATCCCTCCTGAAGAGGTATTTAATCCTTCTTTATTCCATCTTCTGACCGTGCAGCAGTTATGATGAGGGTTAAAAATGTTGTCTTTTCTCTGCCAGCTGGAAATGATGAGAGACAAACAGCGAGCGTTCACTAACAAAGGAGAAGAAGGCGGCATCCTGCCGTTTGAGAAGATGAAGGAGCAGAGGATGCGCGAGAGGATGGCTCGTCTGGAGCGCGTCCGCAGAGCGGTCGAGTTACGCAGGTAACACTTTGTCTGCACTTCAAACTGACGTGTGCGTTTGTTAACAATCTGATCTCCTAATACAAGATGTGTTGTTTGAAGGCGCAGGGAAATCGCAGAGCAGGAAAGACGTGAGCGTGTCCGTGTGATGCGAGAGCGCGAAGAAAGGGAGAACCTCCTCAGAGAGCGCCAGAGACTGGAGATGGAGAGACAGAAGCTGGAGAGGGAGCGTCTGGAGAGAGAGAGGCTGGAGCGGGAGAGGATACGCATTGAGCAGGTACACTTTCACAAGCCACTGCAACTGTATGTATGTATGTAGTATCTATCTGTGTGTCTGTGTGTGTCTGTGTGTGTGTAATAAATGAAACTTCTGGTGTCAGGAGCGGCGTAAAGAGGCCGAGCGCATGGCGCGTGAACGCGAGGAGCTCCGAAGACAACAAGAGCAGCTGCGCTTTGAGCAGGAAAAGAGAAACAACCTGAAAAGAGGCCGTGACGTGGATCACAGGTAAACACGTGTGTCCACAGTCTTTGGGATTAGAATAAAAGGAAGCTCTTCAAGTGTCTGGGTGTGTGTTCCTCACAGGGTTCCACTGAGGAATCAAGTTTAACTTCAATCATACACTGATAACCGCTGCCTTTCATAGAATCATAGAATCATAGAATCATAGAATCTGCGTCTGAAGCACATTAACGTTCACATGTGAACACACGTGAACACATGTTAGCTTTGCTGTGTTGTTAATAACTGTCAGTAGGTCAGTGACTGAAACACTTGAGTTAGTGACACAGATGTGGTCTGAGGCTGTAACTTTGTTCCTGTTCCAGTTAACGTCACTCGACTGTTGTGTCTCAAATTTCAAATGTTTTTGATCACATCAGTTTTGCATGGATATGGTTTATAGTTCATTTATTCCTCTGGTTCCTGAGTTGTTGTTTCATTTCTGCTGCATCGTGCTCTGTGTTCAGGTGTGAGGCTCATTCACAGTGTGTGTGTGTGTGTGTGTGTGTGTGTGTGTGTGTGCTAGTAGAAGAGATGATTCCTTCTGGAATAGCAACAAGAAGATGCAGTCTGAGTCTGACGTCCGTGTGAACCAAGCCTCCAACTACAACCGGCAGCAGAACCGCTTTTCAAACTTCAGTCCTAAAGAGAGAGGGCGTTTCCCAGACGCTGCTGTGGAGCAGCCAAACACATACGACAGGTATAATATTACATTGAAGATAACTTCAGAGTTTGGGCCTAACTGTACCTTCACTGATGCGATGTTGTTGTTTTATTCAGACGTAACAGATTTGACGGCGAGCCTGAGGCAAAGAAAGCTCGTCCTGCTCCTCACAGACAGAGCGGCTCTGGATTCGAGCGTTACCCCAAGAACTTTGAAACGGTGCGCAGAGCCGAGACGCTTCCTCCTCCGCGCAGCGACCTCCGCGACTCGGACCGCAGGGACCGAGACGAGCGGCGACCCGTGCCGATGCACAGTCGCCCGATGGGAGCCCGAGCGACGATGCCCGGCATGTCCAACACTCGCTCGCCCAGGGACGGCGGGCATGGATGGAAGAATGATGGAGGGATGAACTCCAGCAAAGAAGACATACGGTAAATAAAATACAGTTTAGGATTTCATCATCAAGAAGCATTGACGTTGATTTTCTGTTTGACGTTGTTTTTTAAATGTGTTGCTGGAGCAGAGGACCGATGCGTATGCGTGCTGAGCAGGCGGGGAGAGACGGTCCAGGTCCTGCTCTGAGAGGAGCTTCTTCAGCCAGCAGAGGACGGAGCAGCTTCAGTGACCGAGACGGACGGAGACCAATGGTGATGAACGATCAGGTCAGCTGACTTTAGTCCAAACATTCTCACAGACGTTTGAGTTACCGCTCCCGGTGTCCCCATCCAATATCAGTTATCGGTCCAATATCGGCCGAGAAAAGATTGTCAGATTATATCGGATTATATCGGATTGCATCTAAAGTCTCAGATACAAACGTGTATTCCGCTCCAGCACTTCTGCTGACTGCTAACAAAGTAACAAGCAGACGTTTTTCCCACGGTGGTTCAGAGGTTTGATTTGACCGACCTCATCGCGCATTTGAAGCAGCGTCACAAAAAAACAGCACAAGGATTTTCACGAGGCGAAGAAACGACAAACGACAACCGGAACATTTCCAAAGTGTGTCAAAGTCCCACAGGATGGTGACAGAAAAGAGCCCAGTGTATTGTGCTGGGTGTTCAGCCCGTCGGCGGTGAGTAATGTCACGTTTAAAAGCTTCATCGAGCTGTTTTGGGCACAGTCAGTGAAATCTGAGCCGGCGACGATATTGTGTTGTTGTTGTTTTTTGTCCCTCGTTAAACTGACAGTAAAAATAACTGCAGTGAACTTGATTTAGTTTTTATTGGATTTATTGAGGTTATTTTCCAGGGTTTCTAATGTTTTTCTTTTATTATAACGTATTACAACATATTCTTATGTTGAAGGTTAACGTTTATTCACCCTTTGGTTAATAATAAATGGGTGAGTTTTTCTCATACTTACTGTTGCTGACTATTGTTTGCGTGATGTCACTTGATCAAACCTTTTCTTGTCTGAGAAACACTTTGTCTCTAAAGTTGTCCTCGTTGTCCTCGTCGTCCCGTGTCTGCAGCCGTTCTCCTCCGGCCGTCAGGTCGTCGTCGAGCGTCATAACCGTGATCAGGGCCTGAGGAAGGAGTGGCACGGCGGCTCGGGCTCACAGGGCGGAGGCGGAGGCGGCAGCTTCTCGGACAGTCGCAGGATGGCAGATAACCGCAGCGGCATGATGGCGCCCTCGAGGTATAGCAGATAAAAGCAAACTCAGTGAAACCAGTGAAACCAGTGAAGCCAGAGTCTTGCTCCCAGCCGTCTTAGCTGTGAACTTTGTGTCTCTGCAGCCACTCTTCATCAGGAATGAACCGCATTGTACAGATCACCAGCAACGCCATTCCCAGCGGTGGCAGCGTGGGTGGATTCAAGCCCTTTAAAGGAACGCAGCGGCAGTTCTAACTGCAGCTGCAGGAACTCTTTGTTTTTAGAGCGTCAGCTGTTTTATTTTGTATAGACCAGTGTTTCACCTGTGCACACACGTTTTATTGACCTTTAGCAAACTCTTGTACAGCTGGAGGTCTTCATCTGTGATTACCTGTTACCTGCTTCTCCTCCACAGTGTGTGTGTGTGTGTGTGTGTGTGTGTGTGTGTGTGTGTGTGTGTGTGTGTGTGTGTGTGTGTGTGTTTTCAGAGCAGTGTCACACTCACTTTTCCTTTGTACTTGATCTTAATTCAGTGTAAAATGGAGCTCATCAAGTATCTGGTTTGAATGTTTATAGGATTCTTTTTGTTTTTGATGCAGAGATGAATTTAGTGAAACATAAATCAATCACAGTAGCATTTAAACCACGGCTTCAGTCAAACCTGCAGCTCAGTGTCCGACAGGATCAAACCTGAAGCTCAGCTTACAGTGACTTCTTCTTTTTTTTAAACAAGTGTGATATTGTGATGTTATTTAACATTATGAAACAATGAGGAAGAACTTTACCGGCAGCATAAACTCTGTTCTCTGAAGTGAGCGCATACAGACAGACAGGCATCATTTTCACAGAGGTACTTTTGACTTTTATTTATTTCCTCCTTTTTACTTTAAAGTGTTTTGTTATCATTTCATAGTTGGAGCATCGAGTCACACCCAGGACGTCGTTCTCCACCAACACACTTTGTTCTTGGCTGAGAAAAACAGAAATAAACTTAGGAAAAATGAAACACAGTCACTTGTGCTGCTTGTTCTGTCCTGGTAGTTTTATCTTTATCTGTTTGTGTCAATCATGTTTATTCCATTTATCTATTTGTGTCAATCATGTTTATTCCAGTCACGTACATGAGGTTTATTACATCAGTATTCCTGAACCATAGTAATGAAGGAATATTTGAGTTCTCAGACCTAAAACAATTCAGAATCTTCTCTATTTTGAAATCATAACAATGTGTCTTGTACTGCAGGTGAATAATAACTGACCTGGTGTAAAAAAAGCCAACATGTGACGTCGCGTCCTGTCGAAGCAGCAGAAAACCTTTATTAGTTAGAACAGAAATAAAAGACTGAAATCTATAGAAACAATGACAACAAAGCAGTGATTGATATTAGATTTTTATTATCCTGGTAAACTCTAATCAGGTTGAATGTCCCTCGTCTATAAGGCATTTAGTTATTTATATATATATATATATCACCATATACAATATGTGACTGTAATGTGAAAGGCTACATACATTATTTGGTCATTGAAGCAAATCGATGAACATTGAAATCAACACAACTGAACAAACTCCTGTAAAAACTTATTTTTTTCTTCTTTTCTGTGAATTCTGAACATAACGAGCTGCACGGTGGAACCAAACGTTTCTCTGCGACAAACGACCGCTCGAGCTTTGCCCTCGTTTGTGAGAATCAGAGAGAAACACTGTCGCTCCCTGAATCAGGGATTCACCTACACTTTCTTGCCAATTGAAATGTCACAGGTCTGCTGTTAAGCATTTTAAATGACGTCATTCGTAACTTACTCTCTGAAGCAAATCTACTCTTTATCATTTTAAGCCAAAATATTGAAACAGCCCTTTCGTTCTTTTTATTCTCTTGTTTAAGAGATTCTTTAGACCATTACTGGATTGTTTTTAAAAGATACCCAAAGAACAACAGCACTCTTTATGTTCTGTATAAAATGAGGTATGTTTCTCTTCCGTTAGTGCATATAAATGTAACAGTGCAAAACCAATTATACAACGAATAGAAGTTCAACGACCACCAACTGTACAGCATTTTCACCCCACCGTCACTTTCACGCTGACATGAAACACAACGACCTTCTGATCGAGGCTGAAACACACACATCACAAGAGTCCGTCTCAAACAAGAATCACTCTTTTTACTCAGAAACCAACATTAAAATCAGCCTTTTTTTGTTTAAACTTCACTGGAATGTTTAATCAGCATTTTCACTGATGAACCACAACAGAAATGAGGTGAAAAACACAAGAACCGTCACTCTGCCTCCTCTCACTCTCATCTGATGATAATCGGTGATTTTTAAGCAGCATGAAAAACAAGAAACCTGCTCAGGAGTCAGTGAGAAGTGTTCAGTTCATGTTCCTTCACCCTGCACAAGGGGATTTATTTTCATCAACACGTGAACGCAGCAGCAGCAGCAGCAGCAGCAGCAGCAGCTGTGTTTGTCTCTGAAATCATCAAACAGCAGTTGTGTGAGTGTACATCAACATGGACACTTGACAGGAAGTGACCGCAGGCCGAGGAACTGTGCCGTTACAAAGAATTCCATTTGAGTAAAAGGCCTGAGAGTATTTGTGATGTCTATGTGGAAAATGCATGGATTGTCTCGTTGTTGTAATACGCCTGTTTCCTTTTGTCTTAGAAAATACGCTCAAGTGTTGTAAGGCGTCATATTTATATTTATATACACACATACATATATATTATATATATACATGTACATAAAAAACATGAAGTTGTTGTTGTTGTTGTTGGGGTGGAACCAGAGCAGAGCTCACACTCAGACTCCCGCCGCCTCCGCGTCATCGTCCTCCAGGCCAGAGTCAAGGCATCCAGTTGGAATGTAAAGATAGAAAAGTTTGTCAGGAGCCGACGCTCGTTACGACAACGCCACAAACCCTTCAACCGAGTGTCACGTGACCTATCGACATCAGTGTTTGAACGCTGCACTGACACACACACACACACACAGTCAGTGCTTTTTCACCTCTAACTATTTTCCCCCACAAACAGACAAACGCGTCTAATGTCTGAATTTAACACTAATGACAGAGAGAGACACAGAGACACAGAGAGAGAGAGAGAGACAGACAGAGAGAGAGACAGACAGACACATCTATGTAACAGAGTCCAACGCCACTGAAATCTGTGATATTTCTTCTACACCAAAACTAAACCAAACACAGATAATGTATGAGCCTGCACACACACACTCTCTCACACACACACACACACACTCTCTCACACACACACACTCTCTCACACACACACACTTCATCTCTTCAGGACACTGCCATAAGAGATTCTCTCAAACACTAAACCGAGTTTTAATCCCAACACAGATCTAATCTGCCAGTCTAGTCTCAGTCAAAGTGTGCGATGCTGAATCTGTGATTGAAGACATTAAACGTCTCACAATCGTTTGTCCAGAACACAGCAGTGCTGCACGTAACACACACCTAACACACACACACACACACACACCATAACTGAACAACACAACACTGCCCAATCTGAACAGGACGAGCTGTGACGATGATGATGATGATGAAGCTACACTGGTATGAAGTAACCTGTGTGTGTGGGGGGTGGGGGGGTGGAGCTACGTTTGACGCAGACGCATCAATGAAGAAGTTGTGTTTGTTTATATTTAGTGATTATTGATAAGAACAACAAAAAAAAAGCTTATAAACTGCAATAATGAAAAAATGAGTGAAATGATTGATTTTTCTTTTTTTGGAAGAATGAAATAAAGATGAAAGCATAACATACGTTTCCTTTAGATTAAATATCTGCTTTAAAATGATTTCAGCTCACATCACAAACGTGTGCGACTCGTAACAAAGTTTGGCCGACGATGAAAGACGAGTGTTATTGTAGTGTCCTTTCCTCGTTTCCTTGTTTCCTCAGGTGTCTCAGAGGACAGCAGGCACCAGTGGTTTGGAACAGTCTCTCCTCTGGTGTCTCCTTCCCTTGTTTGTCATCCAGTGGATCCACGGTGTGGTTCAGTCCATGAGAACCATGAGAACCATCAGCTGTTCTTTTTTCCTCACACACAAGCAACACGCACAGAACGTACGACACACACACACACACACACACGCACACGCACGCACGCACGCACGCACGCACACACACGTGCTGTATGTTACAAAATAACACATTTGTCTTTCTCCTTCACTTCTTTCTTGGTTTTTCGTTCCCCACTGCTCGACTGTTTTCCTGGACTGGCTGTGGCTCCTGCTGCTGCTGCTGCTGCTGCTGCTCCTGCTCCTGCTGCTGCTCCTGCTGCTGCTCCTGCTGCCGCCGTCCCAGCCGCTGCTCCTGCGCCTCCTCGGTCTGCTTCGTCTCCTTCAGCTCCTTCCTGCTGACCCTGAAGCACAAACAGGGTAAAAAGAACACTTTGAATTAGCTGCTGTTTTCAGATACGATCACATGTGAGGAGGAGGAGGAGTTAGTAAGTGTTTGTGGGAGTTTTTTTTAAACACAGATAAACACGTTTCCCTTTTCCTCCTCTTTTTTTCATTTCAGTGCTTAAACAGCGAAGGGGGGAGCGGACGTTTGAGGGTTGGATTCCCGGCTCCTGACGGCTGTGTCGGCCTCTTGTTTGTGGGTAAAAAAGAGAATGTGCTGCACACAGATGCTGCTGATGCTGCAGTGAGTGAATGAGTTAGAAAAGTGACAGTGATAATCACAGATACATGTGATACAAGTAAAATCTGCCCTTTGTGCTGAATCAGCACAGATGTTTCAGGTCTGAAAGGATTTTTTTAAAAGATGCAGCGACTGATGAACTCAGAGCTGCTGCAGAAGAAGAAGAAGAAGAAGAAGAAGAAGAAGAAGAAGAAGCAGCTCAAACGTCGGTTACTAAACTAAAAGTCTTTCTTTTGTCACAGTGACTTCTCTCTCACCTGTGCTGCTGCTGCTGCTGCTGCTGCTGCTGCTGCCGCTGCCGCTGCCGCCGCCGCCTGCTCCTGCTCCTGCTCTTGCTCCTGGTAATACTGGGACGCTCGTCTGTCCTCCTCTTCCTGAAGCTTCTTTGCCAGCTCTAAGTCACTGATGCCCTCGGGAAGTTGCTCCCACTGGAGGTCCTGGCTTTGCTGCTCCTGCTGCAGCGACAGAGCCATCAGATAATCCTGAGGAACACAAACATGCACGGTGAGCGACGCTGATGATCATCCACTGTTTTACACTGAGAGACATGATCTTCATGCTTCTCTCCAGCTGTGTCATTAAGAATGGAAACGATTATTTAGTCTTTGGCTCAGACGGTGAGTTAACAGCTGTGAAGGAAAGTCCAAATGTGGAGGTATAAAAATATTAAATAAACCTGACGCACAGTTCAGAGGCCGCTGAGGATCTGTGTGTGTGTGTGTGTGTGTCAGTGGAAAGATGTGAAACTGTGAGTTTTTATTCCCGAGGTCCCAGTCCTGGTCTGAGCCTCGGCGTTTGTGGTCCGATCACAGTAAAGTGTGAGAAGAGAAGCGCGGTGGTGGATGGTTGCTAGTTCTGCTCGTCTTGCCTGCAGCATTGCTCAGACCTGGTCTATCTGATCTTGTTGTCCGCGGTACACGGTCTCTGGATCCGAGGGCGGACGCAACCGGAACTCTGAGTCACAGAAGTTTCCGTCTCCGTCGACGTTGTGCAGACTCTCCCACACGACTTTCTCCTCCGTCAGGAAACCTTGGTCTGTGACCAGGAGGTAGAGTTGACCCTGAGACACACAGCACATGAAATACACTCACAGTCCTCGTGCTGCTCCCTCGTACAGACTACAAACAGGCTGATGGCGCTGGTTGGTGTTTACCTTGTACTTGATCATGGTGCTGAAGTGGTTATTCCTGAAGAAGACGCAGAGCTCTCCCTCCTGCACGGTGGACGTGAGCTCACATAAACCGTGGTACGTCAGCTGAGTGGCCGTGCTGCTCAGAAACTGCTCTGCCACGATGCCTGAGACACAAACCACAGGAACGTCAGGAACACAAACCACAGGAACGTCAGGAACACGAACGTCAGGAACGTCAGGAACACAAACGACAGGAACGCCAGGAACACAAACGTCAGGAACGTCAGGAACACAAACGACAGGAACGCCAGGAACACAAACGTCAGGAACGTCAGGAACACAAACCACAGGAACGTCAGGAACACGAACGTCAGGAACACGAAAGTCAGGAACACAAACGACAGGAACACAAACCACAGGAACACAAACCACAGGAACACAAACGTCAGGAACACAAACGTCAGGAACACAAACGTCAGGAACACGAACGTCAGGAACACAAACGACAGGAACGTCAGGAACACGAACGTCAGGAACACGAACGTCAGGAACACGAACGTCAGGAACACAAACGACAGGAACACAAACCACAGGAACGTCAGGAACACAAACGTCAGGAACGTCAGGAACACAAACCACAGGAACGTCAGGAACACGAACGTCAGGAACGTCAGGAACACAAACGACAGGAACGCCAGGAACACAAACGTCAGGAACGTCAGGAACACAAACGACAGGAACACAAAAGTCAGGAACGTCAGGAACACAAACGACAGGAACACAAACGTCAGGAACACAAACGACAGGAACACAAACGACAGGAACGCCAGGAACACAAACGTCAGGAACGTCAGGAACACAAACGACAGGAACGCCAGGAACACAAACGTCAGGAACGTCAGGAACACAAACGACAGGAACGTCAGGAACACAAACGACAGGAACTTCAGGAACACAAACGACAGGAACGTCAGGAACACAAACGTCAGGAACACAAACGACAGGAACACAAACGTCAGGAACACAAACGACAGGAACGTCAGAAACACAAACGACAGGAACGTCAGAAACACAAACGACAGGAACGTCAGAAACACAAACGACAGGAACGTCAGGAACACAAACGTCAGGAACACAAATGACAGGAACGTCAGAAACAAACGACAGGAACGTCAGGAACACGAACGTCAGGAACGTCAGGAACACAAACGACAGGAACGCCAGGAACACAAACGTCAGGAACGTCAGGAACACAAACGACAGGAACGCCAGGAACACAAACGTCAGGAACGTCAGGAACACAAACGACAGGAACACAAACGTCAGGAACACAAACGCCAGGAACACAAACGACAGGAACGCCAGGAACACAAACGTCAGGAACGTCAGGAACACAAACGACAGGATCGCCAGGAACACAAACGTCAGGAACGTCAGGAACACAAACGACAGGAACGTCAGGAACACAAACGACAGGAACTTCAGGAACACAAACGACAGGAACGTCAGGAACACAAACGTCAGGAACATAAACGACAGGAACACAAACGTCAGGAACACAAACGACAGGAACGTCAGAAACACAAACGACAGGAACGTCAGAAACACAAACGACAGGAACGTCAGGAACACAAACGTCAGGAACACAAACGTCAGGAACACAAATGACAGGAACGTCAGAAACAAACGACAGGAACACAAACGACAGGAACACAAACGACAGGAACGTCAGGAACACAAACGACAGGAACGTCAGGAACACAAACGACAGGAACACAAACGTCAGGAACACAAACGCCAGGAACACAAACGACAGGAACGCCAGGAACACAAACGTCAGGAACGTCAGGAACACAAACGACAGGATCGCCAGGAACACAAACGTCAGGAACGTCAGGAACACAAACGACAGGAACGTCAGGAACACAAACGACAGGAACTTCAGGAACACAAACGACAGGAACGTCAGGAACACAAACGTCAGGAACATAAACGACAGGAACACAAACGTCAGGAACACAAACGACAGGAACGTCAGAAACACAAACGACAGGAACGTCAGGAACACAAACGTCAGGAACACAAACGTCAGGAACACAAATGACAGGAACGTCAGAAACAAACGACAGGAACACAAACGACAGGAACACAAACGACAGGAACGTCAGGAACACAAACGACAGGAACGTCAGGAACACAAACGACAGGAACACAAACGTCAGGAACACAAACGACAGGAACGCCAGGAACACAAACATCAGGAACGTCAGGAACACAAACGACAGGAACGTCAGGAACACAAACGACAGGAACTTCAGGAACACAAACGACAGGGACGTCAGGAACACAAACGTCAGGAACACAAACGTCAGGAACACAAACGACAGGAACACAAACGACAGGAACGTCAGAAACACAAACGACAGGAACGTCAGGAACACAAACGTCAGGAACACAAACGTCAGGAACACAAATGACAGGAACGTCAGGAACACAAACGACAGGAACGTCAGGAACACAAACGACAGGAACGTCAGGAACACAAACGACAGGAACGTCAGGAACACAAACGACAGGAACACAGACGACAGGAGACAGGAACACAAACGACAGGGGAAGTTTGATTAGTAACATGTTTCCTTGTGTCTCTGTTGAACGATTCAAGCGCCTGTTTGCTGCAGAATGAACTGTGAGGTCAAAGGTCAAATATTGAAGTTACTAACAGATGGTCAGAAAAGTGAGACGTGGAGTTCAGAGGGTTTGAACTGGACAGTCATCACATCCTGAGTAATACACGGTCATGTGACGGACTGGACTGTGACGCACCAGCGACCCCCATGAGTGATGAATGAATGAGTGAGAGATGAATGAATGAATGTGCTGCAAACTGCTGTCAGTGACGGTGATGATGGTTGACTTCAATGTTGAATGTCAAATCAATGAACTAAAGATCTTTAAGATATTTGAAAAGTGTGAGGAGAGCGAGTGAAGAGCGAGTGAAGAGCGAGCGCTCGCTCACCTTCACCTGCCAGCTCGCTGTTGTCTGACTGTTTGCAGGATATAATCTTCTCCACCAGCTGGTTGTAGCTGCAGTTGCTCACCGCCTTGACGATGTCCTGCATCTGCAAACAGAGACAAAGCGTGTGTGAGAACATTCAGCGAGCGTCGGTGTCGTCGCTCCAAACATCACAGAACATTCACGCCACATTCGAAACTAAAGTAAACTAAACTAAACTAAACTAAACTAAACTAAACTAAAGTAAAGTAAAGTAAACTAAAGGAACACTGCGGCCTTCAGTGAACACAGCTCCTGATTCACTGTGAGTGCAGCGACTGTGGTGAAGTTTGATAAATGTCATCTTTACATCATCCTGCCTCTGACGATGTGTGTGTGTGTGTGTGTGTTAATTCTTCTGTTTTCAGAAATGTCATTTGTGTAATGCAGTTACACAAAACACTTCCTGTTCCTGTTGTGTTTGTGAGCAGCTGAACGCAGAAAGAAGGGATTTTCTTTCAGGGTTAGAACCACAGAAAGATATTTGAACATTTGGCTGCTTATTGTTGATTTATTCTTGTTTTTAAAGGGACAGACGCTAATATGCAGCTCAGAGGTCGATGATGATGATAATATAAAAGAATAAAAAACACATGCAGGGAGAAGATGTTTAACAGACTCTGCATGAGGAGGAGCGACGGTGTTTTTAAACGTGCTGAATTTTAAGGCACGACTGTAAAGCTGTGTTTGTGTCATTGACTAGAACAGTTGAGTTTAGCTGTAGTTGTTGTAAATGATTACACTCGCTCTCTCAGACTAAAACACAAACGCAGCAGGAAACAGCAGTTAAGAATATTCCACTATTCAAAGTTGCTGCGTTAAATAAAACAGACGTGATGAGTCACGTCTGACTCTAACTCACCTGAGGGTCCACCAGCCAGCCGTGGTACAGGGGGATGTCCAGCAAATCAAACACGATGCATTCTGGGGTGTACTCGAACACCCGCACCCCTGTGAACTTCACGTTCACGTCCAGACCCGTCTGCAGCTTGTGCAGCACCGCCATGGCATCGCTCATGTTCTAATGTTCACGAGGAGAAAGCACAGAAGCTCCTGTGTGACGATCATACAGGTCATAAAAGGTCATACAGGTCATACAGGTCATACAGGTCATACAGGTCATACAGGTCCTGGTCATCTGTCAGCAGCGCTGCAGCCATGAGAGATTATGATGGAGAGGATTCTTCAGATTACAGAGAGTCTCAGACTGTTTGAGGTGATCTGTGAACAACCTGTAATCAGGCTGAAGAACAGCATCATCCTGAGCTGCACTGCTGCAGGGTATCAGTAGTGTAACTGTGCTCAGACACATTTTACCATCGCACTGACCAACGGACAAAGAACCTAAAGTCACTCGATTCTCTTTAAACACACACACACACACACACACACACACACACACACACACACACACACACACACACACACACACACACACACACACACACACACACACACACACACACACACACACACACACACACACACACACACACACACACACACACACACACACACACACACACACACACACACACACACACACACACACACACACACACACACACAGAGGACAAACATCAGCAGCTCTTTTAACTCAAAAACCTTTGAAAAAAATCTGGAAGGATGTAGATTACGAGGCCATAATTTACATCCTGAGAATATTTAATCCAACTGTTAATTGACTCCAGAGGCTTTGGCAAAAGATTTCCTTCTTTTATTCTTTTAATCGACGTGACAATGACATCACTGTCTCTTAAAGTCTTTAAATAAATGATGACATACTTCAGTCACTTTGACAACATCAGTGACTTTGTGAGACTTCACTCTTCATGCTGCCGTTTTGTTTTTCATCTTTTTGTGTTTTCAGTATCTGTGCGTGAAAAGCAAACGTCTCTGGAGAGAAGAACTTACATTTGGTCGATTCAGAGCGACATCAGCAGGTAAATCTCTTGTCTGTAAATGTCTATTTGCACTTAACTCATTGTGTTAAAATAAAATGTTTCTGTTTTAAACTCAGAATGAACCGTGTTCACAACATTATTTATCCTATTACTGCACTGAATGAAGAACAGGGGAAAGACTTTAGATACACATCCCATCACAGGTAGTGTTTAAGTGTTTTAGTGTTTTAGTGTTTAAGTGTTTAAGTGTTTAAGTGTTTAATGTTTGCACCTCACACCTGAGAAGCCAGTGAAAGAGTTCCTGCCTCAGAGCCTGTTTCTCTGTTTCTCTGTTTCTCTCACAGCTGATTTCCATCTTTTCTGTTTCAACGATCGCACAATAAAGACGCGAGAGGAAACCAAACAGAACAGTGAGTGTCCTCGTGTTTTTGTGGTTTACAACAACTGTATTATAACTAATGTCATCATATTATTTAATAATCAAAGTGTATTTCATCCCATTCATGAGTCATCATCGCAGTCTGAGACGACTGTGATTGAAGGATTTCATTTATGTTCATTTGTTCTTTTCTCTCCACAGAAAATCCACTGATGATGAGTGTGTGTGTGTGTGCGTGTGTGTGTGTGTGTGTGTGTGTGTGTGTGTGTGTGTGAGTGTGTGTGTGCGTGTGCGTGTGAACAGTGAAGTTTCACCGTGAGTCGTCGTGTGAACACTGAGTTACAGCAGCTCTGATGAAAAGCCTCGGTGAGTGTGTGGATTAGGACGCTCATGAGCAGCAGTGATGGCAGGATTAACAACCATGTTTAATGGAGCACATCTTTCCACTACAGCACAGCAGCTCTCATCTCATCTCATCTCATCTCATGTCACCTCATCTCATCTCATCTCACGTCATCTCATGTCACCTCATCTCATGTCACCTCATCTCATGTCACCTCATGTCATCTCATGTCATGTCATCTCATGTCACCTCATGTCACCTCATGTCATGTCATCTCATGTCACCTCATGTCATGTCATCTCATGTCACCTCATGTCACCTCATGTCATGTCATCTCATGTCACCTCATGTCATCTCATCTCATGTCACCTCATCTCATCTCATGTCACCTCATGTCATCTCATGTCACCTCATGTCATCTCATGTCATCTCATCTCATGTCACCTCATGTCATCTCATGTCACCTCATGTCATCTCATGTCACCTCATGTCATCTCATGTCATCTCATCTCATGTCACCTCATCTCATCTCATGTCACCTCATGTCATCTCATGTCATCTCATCTCATGTCACCTCATGTCATCTCATGTCACCTCATGTCATGTCATGTCATGTCATGTCACCTCACGTCATGGATCAGATGATGAGCACTGCATCACTCACTCCTCTGTGTAAACCATGCAGTGAGTAAAGAACTCTTTATTTTTCACTTCCTTTGGGAAGTTCTCTGCGTTTCCTCCCACATTTTACTCAGAGTAGATCAAATGAACGGTTAGTTGAGAGAAAACAGTGAGAGAGACGGTTTAAAGCCTCAGTTTCTGCCAAGAGTCATAATAACACGATTATAGAAGAACTACAGTGAACGCCTGAATCTACAAACCAGCACACTTAACTCTTACATAACACCACTAATGAGTGGGAGCTATAAATAATGAAGAGTTTACTCGACTGTAATGTGACAGAATGTGGGTCACATGACGTGCATCAGTGGCTGCTGCAGAGCTACACACACACACACACACACACACACACACGTGTGTTTAAATGTGAGACGATGCTGATGTTTCAGCCGCTGTTCAACGATGTGAGCTTTAAAGATTTGAAAATGGAAGACAGAGCATTTATTTGTCTCTCTGCCGTCTCGTATACTTCACTGTAGAAGAATGAAATATACACATGAATAATTGCATTCACTCATGAGTTCAGGGCATTTACAGGATCAGAAAAGCACAAAAGAAAGGGTTAAGAAATGAGTGCGAACAACGTCCATTAGTGTAAATTAAAACAGGAAGCTTCTTCTTTAACAGGGTAACACGTTTCCTCCACGGGCTGAACACTCATCATGGATGAGAGGCAGAGCTGCGTCGCCGCGTCGCCGCGTCGCTACATCGCTGCGTCGCCGCGTCGCCGCGTCCACGGAGACAAAGGCAGAGCAAAGCTACTCTCACTTCCACCGCTCCTCTGAGTAAATATTTAACAAGAGCTAAAGAGCAGCCGTGCACCTGCTATTTTAATCCACATACACTCTTGTGTCAGATGATGTTTTCTGAAGCTGAATTTATAAATAGAAGCATTTCTGTTATGAACTCTACACGTTTGTTAAAGATTCACCGCGGAGGAAACTGGAAAAGTCTGATGTGAACATAAACAACATCTCATCCTGCAGCATCCCGCCAGTCTGTCCACGTACACCCAGGACATGAGGACATGAGGACATCAGGACATGAGGACACCAGGACACCAGGACAGGAGGTGAACAGCAGGATTAGCCCAGCATAATAACAATGCAACACATCCTTAAACCACTCCTTTACTTTAACACCGCTGATTTATTTAAGAGCTCGTATTTTCAGTTAAATTTAGCCAAAGCCAGTCAGTCAGTCAGTGAGTGAGTGAGTGTCTATAAGGAAAGTGAACTCTTTTTTACCCTCTTCTCTAAATGAGGAACAAGTGTGGCTTAGAATCATTCACAGATGTGCTGGTGCTCTGCCCCGCCAGGCCCCGCCAGGCCCCGCCCCCTCCATCAGCAGCGCACACACACATACACACGCACACGTCTTATGTAAGGTATGGATCAGTGTGTAAAACTCTGTTACACGCTTATTTCCATATTACAGAACATGCTCTGACCTTCTCTCTGCCACATCATGCAAATGTAAAAACCAGCAGCGCTGAATACACATTCGTTTCATTTCTACTCTGTGATAATTCAGCTCCTCTATCACTTTAACTCGTACAGAAATGGTTCAATTGACACGAAACAAAAAGGAGTTCATTCCAAAAGTAAAGTCAAATAAAACATAAAGCAAAGCATTAATTATCAGGATCAAGTGTCAGATAATTAAAACAAGTTTAGCTCCAGAGTGAAAGTTAATTGTGGTTTTAAAATCCTTTCACACTGAACAGAGAAACCTCGTTACAAAGAGATGATAATAAATATTATTATGAAGTGACAGTGAAGCTCCTACCTGCTCATAGTTGAGTCGCTGAGCCTCTGATATTTCTTTAGGTTTGGTTTCCAGGATGTAGTCTCCTGCACACACACACACACACACACACACAGAGATAGAGATGATGATGATGATGATGATGATGAATATAAACTGGTTATGTTTGTGAATCTCTACATTTGAACAGAATAACCAGCAGCTGCTTTTACAGATAACATCACGTGTGGCGTCACCTGAGATGTGACGAGCGTCTCAGGAGCAGACGTCACATTACAATACTGCACGTGTGTGTGTGTGTGTGTGTGAGATATTTCTAAAACTCTGGTGTAAATACTGTATGTTTCATTGATCTGGCAGCAGCAGCAGCAGCAGCAGCAGCAGCAGCAGCAGCAGCAGCGTCGACAGTAACTCAAAGTTACATTAAATAAAACCAGCGTCATCTGGAGTTTCCTCAAGCAAATATTTTTATAGCTGTAATGACAAACATTCCTGGACATGCTTTAAGTAATTAGTGTCCAGTGTCGTGATGAGCTGCTCTCGTCTGCTGGTGCAGGGAAAACCCCTCACTGTTCTCACCGTGGCTCCCCGAGTATTTCTGAACTTGTTTTAAACTTGTGCTGTTTTTAGGAGTCTTAATGTCATGATGACAGACCTTTCCAGAGCTCACACTCGTGCCAGAGCTCTGAGGTCAGCAGCAGCAGCAGCAGCAGCAGCAGCAGCAGCAGCAGCAGCAGCAGCAGCAGCAGCAGCAGCAGCAGCTCCTCCAACAAAAGCTCTGGTTGAGCAAAATACTTTGATTTGTATTGATTTTATTGTGCATGCACAGCTTACTTTAAATCTACTCCTTTAATTGTTGTTATCATTTATCTTGTTGATCTTGGCTTTGATTGGTGTTTATCTTTGTAGGCTTGTTTTAAAATGACGTGTGTGCTCGACTCAACGTCTCTGGTTCTGCTGTCACTGAGCACGTGGGTCACGATGATGATCGTCACTCGTGTGACTGATGATGATGATGATCAGTGATTATCTGTGATTATCTGGCAGCTACTGAACATTATACTACTGTGTGCTGTGACACACAGATAAGAGAAGCGATGACATCATATCTGGAACATTTTCTGAAGGCCTTGATACTGGTGAGTTTCCACTCCAGCTCTGCTGTAACCAGACTCTCTGCTTTGATATTGTAGAGAAATGTAAGTTATGAAGGGCAGGAGACGGTCAGAGAGACGGTCAGAGAGACAGTCAGAGAGACGGTCAGAGAGACAGTCAGAGAGACAGTCAGAGAGACAGTCAGAGAGACAGTCAGAGAGAGACGGTCAGAGAGACGAGCTCGCAGTGCGACGGGGTTGAGGGTATTTCCCCCGCTCTCATTCCTCCCTGTGTTGACTCGGGAATATAATCTACTCTCCGTGACCTTAGGTGAGCTCTGATTTGAGGGGAAGTGAAACACAAGAATGTTTACTAGGGTTCTGAAGCTCTGAGCCAGTGCTTAACGTGTTACTATGTTTACAAGTGTGGACTCAATGGGCAACATTTCTTTAAACGGATACGACTGTAAAACTAAACCAAAATATAGCATTACAGACGTAAGCTGCTCTGTAAATGTGTTATAGAGTTGTTTTTATAAATGTTGAGTGTGTGTGTGTGTGTGTGTGTGTGTGTCTACTTAACTACAAAGAGTGATTTGGTGATATGTCGTCGTTGTTCCTTGTGCAACACGATAATCGTCACTCCACAGCAAACATCGATATTTTAATTCACAAACCGTCTCTGTCACTACTTCATGTCTCCTCATGGTGGCGCTGCTCAAATGAATGAGTGAAACTTATGTGGAAGTGACCAGGCTGAAGAAGAGTGAGTTTATCCATCCACTTTATGACCTTTGTGAAGAAATAACTGAAATGCTGATCCCAGAATCGTTGTACCGTGTTGTATCGTGATATTCTTGATATTGTGAGTGACCCTGGGATTCAAACCCCTGCTACATGTTCCCTCAGACGTGTGGGAGTAAACGGATGATTCCTGCAATTAGCAGCACCGTTCCTTCTCCAGCTAAGACGCGGTTAAACCACTGAAAACTCACTGGAGCAGTTTTCCCTTCAGATCAGCGACACGATGCCAAACACTCACCGAGATACTCCATCAGCTGCTCTGCAGTTATAATTTCCATCATCGGCGGCATCTTCACCTGCAGCAGAGACACAGGTTAACAAACTGCTGGGTGTTAACAAGGTGCAGGAGATTCATGTTAAGTTAGGGATGAGATGATCTTCATCACACATCACTAAAATGTAAAAACACGCCATGTGCTGATTGTTGTGAGGATAACTGCTGTGGAGCTCACCAACATACAGTCCTTGTGATTTAGTTTGAAGGAAAATCATGATTTAAAATCATGAAAATGTGCACTAAGTATATTTATTTCCTCCTCATCCACATGCTTTTATTTTCTGAAAGCTTAAGGATAAGAACCAAAGGAACACAGACACAAGGTTCCACTTGTTTCTGTTTGCAAATCGAACATTTCAGGCATATCCATTGCAATATTATTGCAAAACGTGTCTACACGTGTACTTTTGTCTTCTTTTTGTTTTTTTACAGGAAGTGCTGAGGGACAAACTCCGCTCAGCTGTAACATGTAACGTTACCAAATCTAAACGTTACATCAGAGAAGAGGAGGCTTTTGGTCCAGTGAAGAGGGAACAGAGACACTGCTGTCAGTTACATCAGGGATTCTTTAACGTGTTATACCAAGAAAACACTGAGCTCTCAAAGTAAAACCATCATCACCAATGTGTCAAAAGACCGAGTAAAGTCAGCCACAGAGGCAGATTTATTCTCTCATCATCATCATCCTCCTCTTCCTCACACATAATCCACACACTGGAGTAGTGAAGTTAGGTGAAGTTGAAGATAATTATTATTATTTTGTTGTTTGTTTCCTTTAGTACACACTCTGATCACAGACCCTGGTATTAAACTGGAGATTTGAGTGGAAACCTGCGTACCACTGATGGTACACATACCACAGTTTGATGGACATTGACAGCTTGTTATTTCATGAATTGGCCCATTATTACACATGAAACTTGAATAAGTCACTAAAAGCAGAGGCCTCGTTCATGTCTTTAATATTGAGTTTGTATAGTAAATATAGAAGTGCAGGCTCGTTTCACATTATATTGTTGTTGTTATTATTGAACAGTTGTAACAGTGTATTTGATGAGATGGAGATAAAGAAGAGTATCTGGTTAGTCCTAAAGTTTAGTTTTATTGATCTGAGCTCGTGTGTCTTTACCTTCCACGCCAGCAGCAGGACGTTCATGATGGCCAGCAGTGGACACGGTCCGTTCTCGTTCTGCGTGATGATCGGCGTGTTCTCCTCCCTCCACTTGATCCACTTGATGTGGTAAATGGACTGTCCGGCCGCGGCTCGCTCCTTGCTGCACAGGCTCTTTGTCCCCTCGGCGCTGTGGTCGCCGTGCAGGGCCAGAGCCAGTCCTCGGTCCTCCAGAGCCAGTCCTCGGTCCTCCAGACCCTCACTGTTCAGGTCCGAGCTGGGGCACGAGTTGAGGTTGGAGAAGGACTCGAGTGAATCTATGCTTCGGGACTCTCCGCCGAGGCTGGCATCGCGGTCACTCCCACTCGGCAATCCCTCCGACAAGGTGCGATCACCGGGCAGCCCCGGCCTTACGTCTCCCGCTGCTGTGATTGCATTGTCCGGACACAACTGCGTGGGTTTGGCAAGTTTAACCGCGTCACTTTGTCCGGCACACAAATCTGTGCCGTGCTGAGCGCGAGGCGACGACGGACCTTCGCTTCTGTTGTTTACCAACTTTGAGGCACCACCCTCTCTATCTTGTGCAGCCAGCAGCACCGAGTCATCATCATGCCCCATCCCGTTACTGACCACATCCTCGGAGCCAGACCCTGACCCGCCTGCCACGCTGTCCTTCTTCAAAGCCTCCTGCGCTGGCGGGGAAACTTCCAGCGCCGCGGAGCCGTCACGCTCACCGGCACTGGATGTGACACTGACCGCACAGGACGCGAGGACGTCCGCGGTGCTGTCATTACAACTCCCGCTGACCAAAGTGCTGAGAGGAGCCTCACTATTCTTGCGTTTGTCGACCGCTCCTTTCCCTCCGCCGCCGCCGCCGCCGCCGCCACTCACGTCGCTCATGTCCGCCGCTATCGTGGCGCACACGGCGCTCCCGTCCGCGTCTCGACGCAGGTTCGCGTAATTCTCCATCTCGATCAACACACTGGCGACAGATTTTTAGCTCAATTGCAGCCGCAGCACCGTCGCTCTCGAAGACGCCATGACAACTCTGCGAGTGACGTCATCAGAGTGAAGTGCTTTTATGTTGCGCAAGGGGGCGGTAGAAAGCAAGCCGCGGCCCGGCGGTGCTGCGTTTGCGTACACTCGTATTTTGTAGTACTCGGTCAACCTGTGGATATGCCGTGGGCGTGGCCGACTTTAAACCCGCAGTAACGTGGAAGTGTCACTAGGTGGCAGCGATTTCTCTATTCCTTCCCCTTTACAAAAGAATCACAGAATCACTTGTCTGCTTGTTTGGATATTTTTAACCGTTTTGCGTTGTTTAACAAAAACAATAAATACAATCCAGTGGGATAGAGAGGTAAAGTTAAGTTGTACAACATAACATCAATAAACGGCTTAATGGCTTGTATTTCATAGGTGGCTGGGTGAGATATTGATGTGTGATATGATGGTCTATACTAGGGGCCGCATAGGGGCCCTGTAATAATAGCTTTGGAAACATTTTGTTTATCTTTATTTTATATATGTATTTCATTGTTTCATACATCATTGACCTTCCACTCTCCAATCTGCTATTCATATGTTCCTGTGAGAATCAATGTGGTTGTTTTCCTAAAATGCATAAATATGACAATGACTTAAGCATTAAATTATGTGTGCACATTTTTTTTTTATTATTTTATTAACAATTTTTGAGTTGAAATGATGCAATTATGGAAAAACAAACTAGCAGAATAGAGCTTTATTGCCATTGTTAAAAAAAACACAAATAGGAAGTTACATCATAGAAAAGTAGTTACAATAAACAAACACAGTATAATAGACAAGAAGTACTTGATATTGCACACTCTTATAATGTTCCCAAAGTTAGCCAGTTATTAAAACCATAAAAGCACCACAGACAAAAAGAACCTACTAGTACAATTACCTGGAGTAATAATAATTACCTCATGTACTTTTTCTTTTTTGTGTGAATTGGTACTACTATATGTTCGAAAACCTGAAATTATTAGATATCACTCACACTTAAAAAAGTACTTAATGTGCTCGAAGTGATTAAAAACACTACAGTGACAGGTATACACATACTTGAAATGTACTTAAAGGGGACATATTATACCCTATTTCCCCCATTAAAATAGTTCCCTGGTGTCCTAATGAACATGTCAGTGACATGCTTTGGTCAAAATACCATAAGGATGAAGAATCATAGTAGTTCAATAACCCTGCTAAACCCGCCCCTTTCAGAACGCTCGGTTTTCGTGCAAGGTCCCTTTATATGCAAATGAGACACAGGCAAACACACACCCACTTCTTCCAGGGGGTTTCTGATTTGTCCTCTTTACAGCTCTATTCGTCTCCCCCTCCCTCCACTAGCTCTCTGACAATATCAACATGTCAGCGAGAGTGCCGTCACAGGAAGAGACGTCCTACATAAGGATCGAGCCGAACACTGTCCAACTGTAAATCAGTTAAAAACACTTAGGAACAGAAGATCAGCGGTGACACAGAGAGTGCAGCACCGCTGCACAGAGAGTGCAGCACCGCTGATCGCCACCGCTGATCGCCAGCGGCGCGCTGAATAAACTGTATGTTGCTGTATCAGACCGGAGACTGTGCTCCGGAGACCTCACCACCGCTGACCAGCTCCGGTGCTCCGGCGAGCTGGCGATCAGCGGTGGCGATCACCGTGTAACGCGCCACCGCTGATCGCCAGCGGCGCGCTGAATAAACTGTATGTTGCTGTATCAGATCGTGTGTTCGCACCACTTCACATCAGACTGCAAACAGCGGTCGCCGCATTTAGTCAGGGGACGTATTTCACCGACGTACAAACACACACATTGTTAAGAAAAGATCACATAGAGCTCATAACTGACCATTCTGACACGTCCTAATTAAACATATTTGTTCAGTACGTCCTCCATGACCGGAGCACAGACTCAGTCTGATACAATCACATAAAGCAGCTGTTTATGCAGCTCGCCGCTGACGATCAGCGGTGCTGCACTCTCTGTGCAGCGGTGCTACACTCTCTGTGTCACCGATAGCCTAAACTGCCGCTGGCGATCAGCTGATCGCCACCGCTGATCGCCAGCGGCGCGCTGAATAAACTGTATGTTGCTGTATCAGACCGGAGACCTCACCACCGCTGACCAGCTCCGGTGCTCCGGCGAGCTGGCGATCAGCGGTGGCGATCACCGTGTAACGCGCCACCGCTGATCGCCAGCGGCGCGCTGAATAAACTGTATGTTGCTGTATCAGACCGGAGACTGTGCTCCGGAGACCTCACCACCGCTGACCACCTCCGGTGCTCCGGCGAGCTGGCGATCACCGTGTAACGCGCCACCGCTGTATCAGACAGTCTCCGGTCTGATACAGCAACATACAGTTTATTCAGCGCGCCGCTGCCGATCAGCGATCGCCAGCGGCAGTTTAGGCTATCGGTGACACAGAGAGTGTAGCACCGCTGCACAGAGAGTGCAGCACCGCTGATCGTCAGCGGCGAGCTGCATAAACAGCTGCTTTATGTGATTGTATCAGACTGAGTCTGTGCTCCGGTCATGGAGGACGTACTGAACAAATATGTTTAATTAGGACGTGTCAGAATGGTCAGTTATGAGCTCTATGTGATCTTTTCTTAACAATTTGTGTGTTTGTACGTCGGTGAAATACGTCCCCTGACTAAATACGGCAACCGCTGGCCGCAGTCTGATGTGAAGTGGTGCGAACACACGAACACACGATTGCTGACTTTATCCGGCACATTAGCTTCATATATAAAATCCTCTGTAAAACACTGTGCTCCACTGTGCAGCCACCAACAGCATACTTGTCCCGCCACGTTGACATAATACCGCTCTTCCTCCCTCGCCTGCACTCTAGCAGGGACAAGGTGGAGCTAAGGTGGAGCTTGCGAAGTAAACGTACTGGTGGGGCGGTAACATTCGCGGTGAAATGCGCATGCTGACGTCATAAGCGCAGGGAATTCAACATCGAGCGTTTTATCGCCTATACTTACACTAAGCGGAACCACGAAAACATGACTGAGTATTGTTTTTCCACACTTTGGCGACTGGTAGGGCCCCCAGAGTCCCAAATATCAGTATTAAAATGGTTAAAAAGTTGATTTTGCATAATATGTCCCCTTTAAAATGCTCCACTTGATTAAAAAATAGTATTATTCATGTTATTTGTTGCATTATATCATTAAATTAGATGTCTGTTCAGTCCATGTGCTATTTTCTGGTGTAAAAGCCAAAGTGACGAAAGAGAAAAGTTATCTTGAAGGTTTTGTTGTTGTCGATGACGTCATGTGATGTGTACCGTACTCGTCCTGTGATCACAGTAGTAGAAGAATGATGATGGGTGTGTTCACTCTTTCATGCTCCGCTAAACTACTATGACGACAGAGAGGAGTGTCTGTCTGTCTCTCTCTCTGTCTGTCTCTCTCTCTCACACACACACACACGCACAGAGAGCGCGCGCGCCGGTGTTTGTGATGGAGCCAGCTAACTAGGAAGCGCGTCTACACTTTGAAGTAAAACACAACGAAAGAAGCAGCAATTAGCGCTGAACGCTGCGTCTGTGAGCCTCTGTAACACCGAGCCAACAGGGGGTTTCGATATGGTTCTTGTCAAACTGCTTCTCACGCTTTGCTTCCTGCCGGATATCACAGGTAAGTTTGACCAAAGTGTTCAATGATCGCCGTCCGAGCTAAGCGCTAATCGGATCAGGCACTAGCTAACAGGCTAACGTTAGAAGTGTTGTGTGTGTGTGTTTGTGTGTTTGTTAACGTGTGTTTGTTAACGTGTGTTTGTTAACGTGTGTTTACAGAAGTCACTGGTTATGACTGGTTGTCACGTTCATTTGCTTTGTGTGATACTAGTGAAGTGAAGCGCTGTCATTTACTCACTGACGAATTCACACCTCAGCGTTAACGCTCGAACTTGAGCTAAAACAGTAACATTCAGTTTCAAGAGTTTCAAAACAACCACACAGTAACACAGTACACACAGTACTACGTACACACAGTACACACAGTACACACAGTACACACAGTATTACATACTCGCAGTATTGCATACTGCGGTTTCCTGTGCAGATACACGAAGTGTTCCACTGCTGCGGTATTTGACATGTCGTGAGTTGACTCGTCTATTGTTATGTTAAACATAGTTTCCAGTTGTCAGTGACAAACCTAGTGTTGTGTGACTAATTAAAATACAAAAAGTATTTAAAAGTCAAAAAAGTAAATGAGTTTAATGAGTCCTATACCAGGGCTCAGCAACCGTTTAGTATGAAAAGAGCCAAACAAATAAAAATAAAATTAAGATAATATCACATATACGTGTTTTTATACAGATGTACGACATACAAAATAGTGATAGTTTGTTAAGAACTACACATACAAAACTGTTCACATTGCATTGCTGATTATAGCCAACCGTTTATAAAGTGGAGAAAACTACTTTGAAATAAAACACAGAATAATGTAGACCTAGTTGGTCTATTGTTTGGGGAAATTAATGAAATTAAAAGTAAACCACTTTGAAATATATAAAGCAAAAGCTTGTGCTTGAGAAAATATTAAAACACTTTTATTTATCACCTTGATTTCTAAATAAGAGATGTTCATTTTGAAACAACAACTTTATTTATTCAAAGCTACAAGGAGCCACTACAGAAGGGCTGCAGAGCCACAGGTTGCAGAGCCCTGGTCTATGCTTATTGCTGGGAGATGTTAATACAGTTGTTTCACAAAGAATGACACTGACAAATACACAATGTACATAATGTGATTAAATGCAGCACTTCAGTGTGTTGTGCGTCAACTATCACAATTCCTATGACTACTGGTAGATTAGTGAGAAGTATGCTGCTGAAACATGAAAACTGAGTGGAGACAGTAATATGCCAAACTAGGACAGGAAGACCAACTTTGTTTGTCACTTCTTCTTTACCCTCATGCTTTTATTTATGGTCATTATGAAACACTGAATGTAAGCTTGAGAGTTTTACTGTTGCTACTTGTTTTGTGATGCTCAACTTAATATCTAGTGATTCTCTCTTAATTCTTGTATTATTCCTGAGTGAGTTCTGTTGCAGTAATGCCAGCTGATTTGTGAACTTTGAGAAAGCTTTTCTTTTCTCCACTTTTAACTGCTTTCTTTACATTAAATACAACTGAAAGAGTGTTAGTTACACCAAAAGGTTCTGTGCACACAAATCAAGTTTTAGTTTTTTCTCTCCTTTGTAAGAAATATGGCACAAGTAATACCTTTATTACCGCAAAGGAGTTGCAGTTTTTACTATACCAGTCAATTACACACTGCCATGAATATATTGTTGGGTCTGTAAGCACGTAGGACAAGCCACACGTGGTGTAATGTGCACTGTGAATATTTTGTTGGGATTCATACACTTTGGACACAGCTGAAAGAGGAGGTGCATTTCTAGAGCAGCTGTGGCTCAGTGGTTAAAGCAGGTCATTCAGTTTCATGATTTCCCCTATTTGTTTTGGGCAGACTTGATCAGGTTTGACACCATCAGATTAAATTACCAGCAGCAACCCTCTCACTGTTGTACTGTACCATTCATATAAGTTGCCGTTTCAGTTTGCCAGAGTGCAACGCTCAGATCGGTTGTGATTAATGCTGTTACCACCTCCTCTGTTGCTGTCAGTGCTTTCTGCTCTGCCAAGAATTGTGTTGACTGTTGAATTGTGGGGCACATGTGGTTTGACTGCCATGTTGTTTTCTTTTCAGAAATATCAGGGTGTACTTAAAACTGTAGTGTTTAACTTATAAACACAAATGCTGAGTAAAGTCTACCAGCTCTACATGATTCTCTTTGTCTCTCAGTGCAGCAGTGTTTTGATCTTGTGTTGCTTGACGACATTCCCGCGCTGCACACAGGAAATGTCTTGTTGTATGTCAAGAAAGACGGAGGCAACAGCATTAGTAAAGCAAGATGTCTGCAAACAGGTTGGAAAACTTTCAGAAGTGAATTCTACTGCTCAAAAAACCCACTTGTTCATCAATTTGACGTGGTTACTGCTTCTTGCCCCTGACCTGCTCTTGTATACACACAAGTGCCCTCACTCAAGTCTGATAGTTTTGCTTGACAGAGCCAGTTTTTAGGAGGACAGCAGCATACATGTTACATTGATACTGTTCACTAATAATAACAACATAAACCCCCAAAAGTTACCCCTTAACATACATTTAGTTAAACTATGTTACGTGTAGATGAGTACAAATGCAATGGCTAAAAATGTAAACTTAACTTCAGAGCCTGTGGCGGATCACAGTGAATATCATTGTGGTGGGAATGTTGTAACCCAGGTTGGTCCCATGGTAGTGTTACAGTTTGAAGAGTAGCTTGGGGCCATTATTGCATTCACGGCACAGAAAATCCAGGGTCACTGTTTTTTGTGCGTAGTCTCGTTTTCATATTGCTTTTACTCATTTTGTGACTCCATTTAGTTGTTGGCAGTAAAAGTTCTCAGAGGCAAACTGTGGACATTGCAGTCCTTGGTCGGGATACATTAGTTTTCTTTAATTCTTAAATAAGTCGTAAAGGCTCTGTCAGTCAATGTGGGAGTTGTGGCAGATTTAATGTGCTTTTGCTTTTTTCTGATTCAGACTCGGGTGTTGAGTGACGATGTTTGTCTATAAACAAATGATAATAAACAAATCATTTTTGATTAGACCCAGATTGTGATGCTATGTTTACATAAAGTGGTTTTGCTGTCCTGTATACATGCTTCTATCATCTCCATATCGTTCCTTGACATCATTTCATTTATTTGTACCTCAGCATTTCCTGCTCTTGAATGTCTTTTTTTTGGACATTAAAGAAACAAACAGTTTGCCCCTAAATAATCAGTTAGAGTGTAAAAACACATATTTTGTACTTTATCTGATTAACAACATTGTGGCTGATGAAACTCTAACAGAAACAATCACATTGACCTTTCAAAATGACAATAAAGGCCTATTCAAGTATCTGAAACCAGGATGTAAAGTATTTATATTCAAGGATTTGGTATGTCCAGTAGCCCTGGAAGTAAATGATGTTATACTTTTATTCTTTTTTTAGTTTCCTAATGTGAGTGGAAATGTTATAACATCCAATAAATGTCAGAATTATTGTGGCTATGATGCAAGTGCCTGTCTTCAGGCTTGTTCTGTTCATATCTTACTGAGGAGGCTAATTTGTGCAGCGTTGTTGGTTTTTTGTTCAAAATTGACCTTATTCCTGAAAAAATAGCACCCTATTCCCCTCACCTCTGAACCAATTGTTTTGATTTACCGGCTTGTTAGTTGGTCCATTCAGTGTAGTTTGTGCTTATTATTTCTGTTGTAAAAGAAGCTGATTGTTAGAAGATTTTCTCCCTGCAGTCATGTTGCGACTCGCCTGGTACGGCCTCTCCCTGCTCAGGAAGCGTTAACTCCCACCACATGGAAACCCTCACAGGAGTGAATGTAATGGTGTAGTGTAGAAGATTAGGGCAGGCGAAAATAAACATCTATCTTTTTTGGCCTACTGTGGGAGTTCCTTGGTGAGGTGTTTTTGTCAAAGGTCTTTTAGTACTGAGCTCATTGTTAGTCTTCCGTCTCTAAAATGAACTACAACTGCTTTTGTAGCACTTGGCAGCTTCTCCTGTTATTATAGCCCATAATATCAACCAGATAGTTAGTAGGGATCTGAGTTGTCTTGGAATGTAGATGAGTATTTGATGAGGCTGCTTCAAACTCATTCACTGAGCCTGCACAATGGCATACAGTACCACTGAAACAGAACCTCAGTCACCTGATGTGCATCACATGCTCCTTACTGGTGCTTTAAAGTGACCGCTCTCTTTGTGGAGTGAAAAGAACAAAGAAAATGGCTTTAAAAGCCGGCAGGATGAACCGTGTGGGATCACACCAGTGAGCTGAATAAGCCTTTTAAGCATAACGAGCGAGTGACGGCTCATCCTCCAGCAAATCACTCTGCATCACATTCAACGTGGACCTTCTCATGACGACATGTTTCCATGTTTGAAGTATATAGAGGTTTATGTTTTTGTCTCTATTGCCGACTGATCGTGGCGTAATGTAGTTTAATCAGTTTAATCAATATATACAAGATGGATAAGTAGCTATAATAGAATCATAATTTCACTGCAGACTTTTGTCATCAAATATTGAGAAATCATTGTTTTGTCTTTCAGGTAAATTTGGAAACCGCTTGAACAAATACATTCGTCATTATGAAGGTCTATCGTACGACACAGTGGCGCTGCACAGCAGTCACCAGAGAGCCAAGAGAGCGCTCTCTCCTCAGGACCGGGCAGTGCACCTGGACTTCCACGCACATGGAAGGTCAGTTTTCTATTCACTCTCTGTTTAACCTCTCAGTTCTTTTTTCAAATGTTTTCCTTCCCTGTAAATTTAAGCTGGGACACAAAATGCTGTAATACGTAACCAGAAAGTCCTTTTACTCTAGAATATTTCGAGGAACAATATTAAGTTTCATGCTGGGATTCAGCACATCACAACCTCGAGTACTGTGCTAATGCATCCACCGCCCATAACCAAGCATTTAAAGCATAAAAGTGTTAACTGTTACACAAACTCATAAAATAAATAGCTCACAAGTTACAACATAACTCTGTGAAGCAACGCTGCTTCTTCTTTTTATTTAAACACAAATGACACTGATTACACTGACGCTGATGTGATTACTGCAGCACAGCGGAGTGTGCTGACCTCACCCTCCAGGTCTGTGTAAGAGATGACGGCGGCAAACATCTCCCACTGTAGCTCATGGCCTTTGACTCTTTTATTTATTTGATTTAGTGAGCAGGTCCTTGGTTTCCCTGTGACTCTAGCAGAAGTTTATTTGGGGCAGACTTGTAGTGACATGTATTTCATATTAGCTGTGATTCATATGATTTGTCATATTTTAACATGATGCCTCGTTTGAATCTGCTCGGTTTGCTTTACGGTCTCAGATTATAAACTTTGATACTCCAGCATCAAACCACCTGCTGTCAATTCAACGACATTTTCCACAATTCCTGAAATCCACTGTTACGTGCGCCTGCATTTCCTTTGATTGTCCCTATCCTACGATTGCATAGTGCTGAACACATGATGCAGAAAAAGTAGACACGCTGGCTTTTCTTATCTCAGAATAATAACAGAGGTTTGCATTTAGTGGCTGACAGTTTGAACACAAATGTGATCTTATCAGTGTCCACATAGATACATGTGTAAAGGCTCACACGGCGGTTGTGCAGCTATTCTTCTTAGGACACTGCATTGATTTCCATTCATTTGAACAGCCTAAACAAAGCCATTAACCATAACCAGTTAATGCCTAGCCCTCGTTTTAACCTTCGTAAAGACAATTCAAATCAGAAATGAGGTTCTGCCTGTTAGGCCCATTAGCACCAGGTTTTTGTCTCCATGAGGACGACTGGTCCTGACAAGGGAAAGAAGTTCCTAAGGAGGTAACACATACAAGTATACGGACGCACACAATATACTCTCTTATAATCGTTGTACAATTCTGGGACTCATCATACGTCTCTTCCCCTTTATCACTTTCTGTCTCTTGAGTTTTTTTCCCTCCCCATTTTCTCACATTTTCACCATGTCATCCATGAGTGCAACATTAACACTGTTTTTCCAGACAGCTCCGCCTGTTTTCCTCTGTCGTGGGTTATCTGTCAAACGGACCTGTTTCCTGTACCTTTGGGCTTTTTCCCGTCATTGCTGGCGTTTGAGAAACAGCTGCTTCCTGTTTTTGGCGAGGTCATCACAGAGTCCTACATCCATATGTCCATGTTCAGGGTCTGAGTGGACATAGACAGTGCTGTAGGGGATGACGAGTTGGTGTAATCTGTTATAAACACATGCTCAAACAAAAAAGAGTAAAAAGCACCTGTAAGAAGAACAGTCCAGTCATTATACAGCAAGAAAGTCAACAAAGAGCCATGAAACTGTGGCAGATCAGATTACGTCGCTCCTCGGGTTTATTTGCCTTTATTTACAAGTGGTGATGCGCTACCCCATAGACAGAAAACACATTTCAATGGCAGGTGTAAAGGGAGCCTATTACATGTCATATAACTTTATTGTCCCTCTGGCTATCCTGTACCTTCTATTGAGACAGGTGAACACAAATCATATAGCCCTTTACCAGCCAACACTGGTCTATAATAATATTGTTTTGTTTCTGACCGTCTGTCTTCAAAAGTAAAATCAAGTTATCTTAAAGAGAAACTGAACAAACCCAGTTTTCCTAACGGTATCTCATTCTTTATGTTAGTGAATTCATTATCTTTATGAGTGTGTGTGTGTGTGTGTAAACTGAGAGACATGCAGCATTCTCCTCTTTGACAGAACATGGCTGTGTGGCCCTGAAGAGGTTTGTTGTAACAAGAGAAAAGCTTGTGTATGCCCACTCACTCACTCACTCACTCACTCACTCACTCACTCACGTCTCTGTGGCTGGATCAGGTGACAAAACGAGGCAGGGCAGCTCATTGTCTCCTGACAGGAAGAGATGCCAGAAAGTTCAGAAAATGGTTCATAAAACTCAATTAAATGTTATTTGTTGACGCTGAATCACAACATGCATTATCGCGATGCTCAGTACATGGACAACATCACGGAGAGAAGAGAAACCCAACGGTTCAGTCCATGAGCAAACACTAGGCATCAGTGGAGGGAGGAAGAAGAAATCTCTGACTCAAAGATGTGCAGTAACACAGAAAGTAATGCTGCTTCTGCTTCTTCTTTATTTGTTTGTCAGTAAAACAGTAGTATGACTGTCATGAATATTGTTGCATTACAAACTCTTCATAGATATAGTTGTGTCTGTAAACACATCCCATGTCTTTGGCCCACTGACTGTGTTGAGATTTTTCTGAATAATTGATGAGTCTGCTGCTTCCATCCTTATCCTCCCTCTCTTGTCTGCTGTCAGCGGTTTCTTCTTGTCAGGGACTTGATACAGTAATTGACTTTCTTCTTATTATTATTATTTTTCATTTAGTTAAAACTATTGTCTGTGAGGGATGAAGATGCTTGTAGAATGATTTCTTTGCATGATGACGAAGCAAGTATTTAAACATAAGAGCTGCACAAGTGGAATTCCGGGTTATCCACTACAGTAAGTGTACTGTGAGGAAAACATCCCTGCTATGTTCTGCCATTCTGCACTCAACACTCAACACTCAACACAAACCTCTCGTATGTGCTTAGTGCTCAGTGAGCCTTCTTATTAGAAAATACTCCAACAGGCAACTTAAAGGGGCAGTATGTAGAATATAATGTGTACAACTGCAGCCATAAGCATTCAAATCAGACACTGCCATTCAGAGTAACGGACAGTGTTTCCCCCTCCTGTTCATATACACGGATTGGACACTACACTTATTTATGCCTGGTGTTCCACTGTGTTTATGCATTGAGAGGTTTGCTTTTATAAACTGCATAAACCTATTTGGTTCATTGTTGCATAGGTGCAGATAGAAACAGGAGTGGAGAATAATCACAGGCAACAATATAATATAATATAATATAATATAATGTAATATAATATGAGAGAGAGAGAGAGCTGAAATACATCAACACCTGTCTTCAAACTCCTCAGATTTCTTCTGTCCACTGCAGACCCTGGTTTTTTCCCCTCTGGTCAAGATGTTTTTGAGAGGAGCAGCAAAGTAACTCATGTGTCGCTTCAGCTTGGTGTGTTTGTCTCCTCTGGTAACATGGGCGTCCAAATGCTTTGAGCTCCATTGTTGCTGCACAAACTCAAAACATCGTTTGTTGGCTGTAGATTGTGAATAAACGGACTATGCCATTGTTTTCAGTGAAGCCAGTATTTTAATTTAACACGTTTCCTTAATGTCTGATGACATTTGAATTTAACACAGAATCATTTCTTACATAATCTAGCGTTACATTGCTGTGCATGAAGTTCATGTTAATACAGAACTTCTTTCTGAATAATCTAGTGATGCTGTGTGGCAAAGGGGTTTCATGGGTTGACGGGGCATTTGATGTTTCACAGCGGTCATGGGGTTGTATCGATTACTGTAAAGGTCATCAGGAGGTGCAGTGATACAGGATGAATAATAAGCAGAAGGAACTGTGCTTAAACGTCTTGATTCTGATTCAGCAGGCATCTGCTTTTTTCTTTTGTTTTTTTAAATAGACTCATTTTGTCTTTCTTTTTGTTTCTCAGTTCCTTTTATCATGAAGAGTTGGCTTCATATGAAGTGAGTCCTGCGTCACAGCATCTTGTTTAGGGCAGGGTATCGAACTTCACACTTGGTGGGATGGAACAAACGTCACCTGTGTCCCCTCATATTGAAAATATGTTCTTCTATAATATCTAATTGCAGTACTTAAGGAGTTAATCTCATCAGCATCAGTGAGCCAATAGGCATCCAGCATGCTGTTTGCTCATGATTGGCTCTTGAGGAGTGCAGGAAGTACTGTGTGTTCCAGAGACTAAGCTCATTCCCCAAAGGACAAGTCTGTGTGGTATTTTCAGAGGCTGGTGGTTATACTTCATATATTTAATTATGTTGAGACACGTTTAATTACACACTTGACAAATGTGAGAGCAGAAATGTGTTCAGTGTTTGGCTGCATGAAGATGATGGGGCCAACTTATACTGAAGGATTTCACTGTTTGTTCAAATGGATTTCATAAGAAAAAGACCTTTCAGAAATCTGCATCAAAGTCCAGATAAAGAAAAACAGCCCTATTCCAGTAAGGATTAACTTTAACGTTTGGTTCAGGTCTTCATAAAAAAGATTATTGATGATCATGTGCTGCTTAGGTCGTACTGAAGAACCACAAACATCAAACATGGGTCAGCTTGTGTGTGTGTGTGTGTGTGGGAGCAGTTCAAAGAGTCATCCCGGTCCAGAGAAGGAAATCCTGGCCTGTGTCTATTCCTGTCCATATCTATCTGTGCATCTCTTATTTCTAATCTTTTTCTCTTTATTTAGCATGGACTCATTCCTGCAGTGCTGTAATTCTGGAACGATCTGTGGTTTGATGTTTCTCTTCAGTTTTACAGACTTTAAAAGGTCTTTTCGTGAAGTGTTTGTCTCTGCAGGTGTGTGTGTGTGTGACGATCTCCCTGTTGGTTCTATCACACTGGACACAGATAAAAACTCTTACTTTATGATCAAGTGTTTTTGCAGTTGATCCAGTGAATGACCAGACCACAGGAGCATGTTATTGAACATTTGTATTGCTGCTTGATACCACCAGTCTCTGAGTATATCAGGCTGATTTAAGACACATTCCTTTGCAACATCCTTGATAACACTGATAAATGTCAGAATCTTTGTTTGCAGTTTGTGTACGAGGGAGTAATCATGTGATAGCTCGTGACATTCCTCTGAACGACTCGTACATGGCCTCAGGTTTCTGGGGTTTTGGCTCATGTGCACCTCATGTGATTATCTTTGATGTGGGATTACAAAAAGATTCCATGGCCAAGTATTTTCTTATTCTTCTGACTTACTTACTGTTTTCTCTTTTCAGACATTTCAACATACAAATGAAGAAGGATGCAACTCTGTTTTCTCCAGATCTCGTCATTGAGATATCAGGAAAGGAGACACCTGTTGATACATCACATATTTACAGTGGAGAAATCTTTGGTAAGAAGCTTGTGAACTCATCACAACCCCGACGTGCACACTCCCACAAGTCTTTTCCTCCACCTCTTCCTTCCGCTCGCAGTCCTTTTCCGTCCCGGATGCCTCTTTGCAGCTCGTCCCCAGCAGAGTTCAATCAGAAACAGATTTATATTTTGTACATAGGAGTTAGTGATGTATCCTCAAACCAGAGGCAGTGGACGTCAACACAACTTGTAAACATAACTTCTCTACAATGAGACAACACTGAGAAACTTGACTCACAAATATCACAAATCAATTTTAGTTTGGAATTAAAAATCTATCATTTAAGTGTAAACAAGTACAAGTTTCATAAGTAGAGCTGCAACTAACGATTATTTTCATAATCGATTCATCTGTCCATTATTATTGTCTCTGATCGGTGTTCGTCAAACCTGGAAATGATGATGTTCTCAAACCACAAACCAAAATGATTTCTTTGTTATCCAGAGCAAAGAAATGAAGAAACTATTCACATTTAAGAAGCTTAAACAATTGGAAATCTTGTTTTAATCATGAAAAAAGCATCAAAGCGATTATTCGATTATCAAAATAGTTGCCGATTAATTTAGTAATCGATTAATAATAGATTCATCGATTAATCGTTTCAGCTCTATTCATGAGAGATGTTTAAGTGCTTGTCGTCATCATTTCTGAAATTGTTGCAGAATATTAATCTGAATGCAATGATTGTATGAAATCTCATTCAGTATAATCACAGATAGATTTCCTGTGCAGACAGGAACAGATTTGGTAATAAATCTTTTATGTGCTGTAAGGTTAATTATTCTTGAGTCCTTGTGTTTCCTTGTGCGTTCAGTATATACAGTAACAGTATTACTTTGACAAACACTGTACTGCACGTATTTGCCTCTGCTCACTTCTCCTCTTATGTTTCAGGTGAAAAGGGTACGTTGACCCACGGCTCTGTGGTCCACGGCCGCTTTGAGGGATTTATTAAAACTCACCAAGGAACATATTATGTTGAACCCTCAGAGAGGTACCTGCAGGACAACGCCGGGCCTTTCCATTCTGTCATCTATCACGAGGATGACATCGGTAAGTCGACAGTGTAAAGAAGAAGCACCAGCGGCCGTTAAAGTCCTGACCTATTCTTTACAATGAGACAGGAATGGCATCAATAAAACATACGTTCTTTTGTTTACTTCTTCAGTGCAAAGGCGCTTTGATTTGTATTTAAACGAGAGAGCGTTCACTGAAGGCACAAAGACGTCTTTCTCTGTGACAATTAGGACACATTGTCAGAGGGTGAATGGTTGTTTCAGTGTTTGTCCTTTTAGTCACGAGTACAGGAGTGATCTTTTTACTGAATGACCAACAGTGGTTTCACTGTAGAGATGTTTGCATTCAGGCTGATGTCCTACACGACTGTTAGAACATTAATAATAATAATATAATAATTCATTCATACCAACGTCATAAGAACACATGATTCAACATGTCATGTTTTAAAATATCATGTCGTATAACTGTAACACTTTTTTTAACAGGTTTTTTTGTCATGAAGGCGTGGCCAGTGTTAAGCTGTATTGTGTTTATTAGCAGAGGCAGCGATTGTATCATAAGAAAATAATAGTTTTAGTGGGTGATCGTAACTCGAGCTGCATGTATGGTATCTTTTGAAAACACTGAGACTAAAAACAGGTTTATGTTTATTTTGTAGAAAGCTACTCATTGCTGCCACATTGTTTGATCTGCATTATACAGGATGTGCTCGGTATCACGGCTGCCTTTAAGTTTAATAGTCATTGTCTTTATTGTGTGAGTCTCGTTCTGACCACATAAATACTGGCCGTCAGTTCTGCGTCTGCTTCCATACTATAAATGTGTGTGTGTGTGTGTGTGTGTGTGTGTGTGTGTGTGTGTGTGTGTGTGTGTGTGTGTGTGTGTGTGTGTGTGTGTGTGTGTGTGTGTGTGTGTGTGTGTGTGTGTGTGTGTGTGTGTGTGTGTGTGTGTGTGTGTGTGTGTGTGTGTGTGTGTGTGTGTGTGTGTGTGTGTGTGTGTGTGTTCTCTCCAGTACAGGAGAACTTATTTTGACTTTCTGTACAACATGCTTGTTTGCAGGATTTCATTAACTTAGAGAATATAAGAAATAAAGGTAAACATTACTTTTCTCCTAAAACTGCCTGGCCACAGAGCTGCTTTGGTTTTTGTCTTTATTTTGTTCTCGGTCTCCAATTTTATATTTTTATTGAAGCTTCCAGGAGATTTTTAATCTCTGACTTTTCTCAGTTAGATTTCGGTTTCATGTGCACCTGGAGTCACATGATCCTAAAGAGATTCATGAAGCAGTTAAAGGTCTTCTCCTCCCTCTCTGCTAGATTATCCTCATAAATATGGCTCAGAGGGCGGCTGTGCTGACCACTCTGTGTTTGAGCGGATGAGGAAGTACCAGACAGCAGCAGTGGAAGATCCAGCCAAAGTAAGTGCAGACAAAGCCCCTCCTCCTTTTACCTCATAATGACCTCATAATTAAACTGACAGATGGACTGGACTCATGAGATTAAACAGATGTTCAAATTAACTGGATATTATTCAACCAAAAACAAACATTTCCCTGTCAGTAAAATGGGCCATGTCACCAGAATGGACCTGGTTTGATCCCTGCCTCCTTATGACTTTATGCTGAAGTACCTTTGGGCAAGACATTGAACCCCAAATAACTTCTGGCCACAGAGGTGACGATACGTGAATGTGTGAGAGTAATGTGCTAGAAGACAGAGCTGCACATAGATGCGCTGTGTAACTGTCCGTGTGAATCACAACCACGTATGTTGTTTGTGTTGTTGTGCAGGTGTTGAACCGTGTGTTGGAAGAGGAGAGCGTACACGGTCCTGTCATTCTGAGGAGTAAGAGAGCGGCTGGGAAAGAGAAGAACACGTGTCAGCTCTTCATCCAGACTGATCACAAGTTCTACGACCGCTACGGCTCAAGAGAGGCGGTCATTGCCCAGGTGGGATGTAAACATGGACTCGATACTCACCTCTGTACCTCATTAGCTCATGTTTATTATGCTCATATTTAGGTTCATACGTTTCATTTAGGTCAGTACTTTACAAAAGGGAATCTAATCATCTGGAAATTCAAAAGTTTTAGTTTCCATGTAATAATCCCCACTGCTGTGTCTGTATTTGCCTTCCTCCTTATCCTCCTTATCCTCCTTTCCTCCTTTCCTCCCCTCGTCTCTTCCTCTCCAGATTTCCAGCCATGTGAAGGCCATTGACTCCATTTACCAGGGCACAGACTTTATGGGCATCCGAAACATCAGCTTCATGGTTAAAAGAATCAGGGTGTGTTTTTTTGTCTACTTAACCATCAACATTGTTGTTTGCAATACTGTGCAAACATCTGTGTTTAGTGTGACCTCTCGTTACACTTGACCCTGGCTCTCTTAAACCTGGATTGGAACCATAATTCATGTTACTGGTTAAACCTGTGTTTGTCCTACTATTGTTTCATATCAACAAATATCTTATGTCGATTTCAGTCCCATCATTCCAATCCAAATGCAATGATCACATGAAACAACACAGTACTGTAGTTCCATGCTGCTACATGTTCATTTGAAACGTTTCATCTTCATATTAAAAATAGTCTATATCCTGATTCCTGGGTGTTTGTTGCCCATCTAGACTATAAATCACTGGGGTAATGTGGACAGCAAGTGTATCTGGAACTGAATTTCTGTATTTTTAAATGGAAATTGAGTGATGGATGTAGATTTAAGCTAAGTGCAACAGTTCAGTTTGGTACTCTGCAGTACATACAGACTTGAATGTGTTTCCGTTTTGGTTTAGTACCAAAATAACCAGCCCTGACTGATGGAAAAACATCAGTCCCTTGCAGTCGGTGTAAATATCCGATGTAATTCGAGGCCAATGCTTGCAGTCTGTTCTCATACAGAAGTCGAACAGGAAAAGAGAGCTGCTGCATGTCCTCACTGTTGTCTGTTGTGTAGCGTTCAATAGCAACACTGTCCCGTCCTTCCTCAGACTGAACTGCACCATGATGGAGCAGCTTTAGTGTGAATATGTGTCAGAAGGAGCTTTTCATTTCTCTTGTTTTCCACTTTCATTTCTTCTTTCAGATAAACACCACCGCTGATGTAACCGATTCATCCAATCCTTTTCGCTTTGGAAATATCGGAGTGGAAAAGTTTCTGGAGCTCAACTCTGAACAGAACCATGATGACTACTGTCTGGCCTACGTCTTCACTGACAGAGACTTTGATGATGGTGTGCTTGGCTTGGCTTGGGTTGGAGCTCCTTCAGGTTTGTATACACACACACACACACACACACCTCTCTATCTCTAAACCTACCATAACCAGTTAACGCCTAACTCAAATCTTAAATTAACCCCAAAATGATGAAGAATTCAGTCGGTGAGGTTAGAAAAGGGGAAACTAAATGTCCGTGTCATTTAGAAGCTGAAGTTTGAAGCAGCTTTAATACATTTATCTTTCATTGATTTTCTTATTCATACAATTTAGAGACATGGAAATTGGGCAAAGATTAAATTGTATTGGAATCACTGGAGTTTACAGTAATATTAAATGTTTTTACCAAAGTGAATAATGTGTCACACAGGGGCATTACTATAGTTTTAAACATTATCATGATTATTATTGTTATTGTCATGTGTCTGTGTTCTTTGTCCTTGTTCCTCTCAGGAGTCGTGAATCTATGAGTTCTAGTTGTGTTTGTTCTCCGTCCTGTTCCGTTCAGCCAAGAATGCAGCAGCAGCAGCAGCAGCAGCAGCAGCAGCAGCAGCAGCAGCAGTCTCACACAATCAATACAGGGAAATCAGCAAAGCTGTGAGCTGAAAGAATCGATGGTTGCCACAGTGAGCTGTGGTCTGAACTAAAATGAGCGTCAGGGAAACTCGTGCACATTTCCATGGAACTGACTCGCTGTTTGTTGCTGTCAGTGCTGTCGACTCGTGTTTCTTTGCTTTTCTCTCTCGTGTTATGGGTGAAGTGAAATGCAGCATCATGGTGGAAATGTGCTGCGTATTTTAAAGACATGTGAAGGCAGTGATAATGGACAGCACGTGACGTATCTACACGCTGTGTTCTGTCTTTTGGAATAGAAGAAAACGATGACTTCTTTTTAACTTGTTGTTATGGTTAGACTAACATACAGACAGGAAGGAACAGCTCATTTGACTGGATCTACATTTGCTGTACGGTTACTGTTCACGTCTCCATGGCTGCAGGATTCATGTGATCCTTTCCCCTCTTGACTGCAGCAGAAGTGCAGCAGTTGTTAAAATAACGTTCACTGGACTTAAATAACGTTCTGTCCCTTGTACCTTTTCCATTCTGCTGCCACAGGAAGCTCTGGGGGAATCTGTGAGAAGAGCAAACTGTACTCTGATGGGAAGAGGAAATCTCTGAACACTGGGATCATCACTGTGCAGAACTATGCCTCTCATGTTCCCCCTAAGGTGTCACACATCACCTTTGCTCATGAGGTTGGCCACAACTTTGGCTCTCCTGTAAGGACACCGTGTGCAGCGTATAACGACGTGCGGCTCTGTCTTCTTCAGTCGTCCCGCTCACTCTGTTTGCCTCTGTTTTCCAGCATGACTCTGGGTTTGAATGCACCCCGGGAGAGTCCAAGTTACAGGACAAAAAGGAGCAGGGCAACTATATCATGTATGCCAGAGCCACGTCGGGGGACAAGCTCAACAACAACAAGTTCTCCATCTGCAGCATCCGCAATATCAGCGCTGTTCTGACAAAGAAGAGAAACGATTGTTTTGTTGGTAAAGTAAATTTGTTTCTTCCTGTTTGTGTGAGCAAAAGATTCTGTTCTCACCCTGTGTGTGTGTGTGTGTGTGTGTGAGAACAGAGTCAGGACAGCCTATCTGTGGAAATGGATTAGTGGAAACTGGAGAGGAGTGTGACTGTGGCTACAGTGATCAGTGCACAGACCCCTGCTGCTTTAATGCTAATGAGGAGGACGGCAGGAGGTGTAAACTCCAACCGGGCAGAATCTGCAGGTCAGATGTGATGAGCAGTTTTCTTTTAATTGTGAAAGTAGATGAAGGTGTTTGTGCTTTAAACACACACATGCAACTCTTCTCCCCCTCACAGTCCCAGCCAGGGTCCGTGTTGCACAGCTCAGTGTAGCTTTAAAGGTACAAATGATAGTTGCAGACCGGATTCTGAGTGTGCCAACGAGGGTAAATGCAATGGAGCGACTGCTCAGTGTCCCGCCTCAGAACCAAAGGCCAACTTCACATCGTGCCATTCAGAAACACAAGTCTGCCTCAAAGGGGTTGGTTTTTGCAGAGTTATCTCTTCTGAACATTCTGTGCATTAGTGTTTGCGTTTACAGTCAAAGTGTCTCCTTGCTCTGTCAGGTCTGCTCTGGTTCCATCTGTGAGAAGTATTCTCTGGAGGTTTGCACCTGTGCCAGCCAGGACAACAAGGACGAGGCCGCGGAGCTGTGCCACGTGTGCTGCATGGAAAAGAGTGAGTGACGCGCTGCGAGACACCGTTGTGTCAAAGTCATCAATCCCATCACAAATCCAGAAAAACAATAGATGCAGGATGAGGTGATGAGGATAATACTGACTGTCGTCAGCACAGCACACGGCATCAGCTGCTCAAACTGACATGTTTTCTCACTTTAAGAACACTTCAGTCAACAGGATTCCTTCCTCTGGTTGTGCTGTAGCTGTAAGATGAGGAGGCGAAGAAGCTCGTAGTTGAAACGATTCTAGTTGTGATTCATACATGTCTGTACTTATTAGCCGTATGTGACATGTAACAGTGACTTCTCCTCGTCTCCTCAGCCGACCCCAGCAGCTGCAGCAGCACAGGCTCAGAGAAGTGGACTGAGTTCTTCAACAACACGGTCATCACGCTGCAGCCAGGCTCACCCTGCAATGACTTCAAGGGATACTGCGACGTGTTCACGAGGTGTCGTCTGGTGGATGCTGACGGGCCGCTGGCTCGGCTAAAGAAAGCCATCTTTAATGCAGAGCTCTATGAAAACATTGCAGGTTGGATAGTGGTGAGTTTTCCTGACGAGGACCAACCGAGCAGAACACGAGGAGGTCTTTAAAAAAAGACATGTTGTTTATACGAGGAGAGGAAGGGAGGGTCCGTCTGTGACACGAGGAGAAAACTGGGCGTGGGTTTAGTGGAAATGGTTAGTCAGACAAAGAGGAAGTGAAATTGGTGATATTTAGAAATCCAAAGGAATGAGACGTGTATTCATCATTGACCACAGTCACATACCAGGGTTGAACCTGATCTGATGATATCTGAATCACACCTTCATAGCTCGTTATGTCTGAACTGTGCCACATAGAAGGATCAGAATTGTGTCACTTCACATTTACATTGAAGCTTTTAGCAGACGCTTTTATCCTAAGACACTTATAAAAGAGGGATTCACTTCACAGAAGAACAGTGGACTGATGGAGCGTGGGAGAGCAGGGGTGGATCCAGGTGCTAGGACAGAAGATGCTCCTGCAGAGTCGTGGAGGGGCAACATGAGCCTTTAGCAGAGCATTGAAGTGGGTGGGAGCCGACCCATGATGCATCAGTGCACAGAGGAACCTTAGTGTGAAATAAATGAACCTGCAACTTATAGAATCCTCATCATACGTCCATTGTTAGGGCAGCAGCCTAATGTCACACACAAGTCATGAGCTGTTGCATTAACCCTTGTGAAGAAGTCTCAGTGTGACGTGTAAAATAACTGTGTGTTTGCTGTACTTCAGGCTCATTGGTGGGCGGTGTTGTTGATGGGCATCGCTCTCATTATGCTCATGGCCGGCTTCATCAAGATCTGCAGTGTCCACACCCCCAGCAGCAACCCCAAACTGCCCCCGCCAAAGCCACTGCCAGGTACTGTGTGAGTGCAGGGAGTGGACAGACACACGGACGCTGGTTTGAGCTGTGCTGACGTCTTTCTGTCTTGTAGGGACGCTGAAACGGAGACGACAGCAGCAGCAGCAGCAGCAGCAGCAGCAGCAGCAGCAGCTGCAGCAGGGACACCCTCAGGCTCAGCGTCACCACCGTCAGTACAGAGAGGATTACCAGATGGGACAGATGAGACGCTGAGTCTCTGCTCTTTGCCTCGGTTCTTCTTAGTGCCTACACTCCAAAGAGTTCCCTTTACTACAAAGATTTACAAACAGTTTGACTGGACAGAGCCTGACCTTTATTTTTTTTACGCACCTCTGCTCTGAGAGCTCGATTATCAGCAGTTTCAGGAGGAACAGGAGCAAACTTCACAGATCTGTGATGTCAGTCTTGTTTTTGGAGGAGAGAGAAGCCTCTTTGTGTTGGAGTCGTCTTCCCTCGTCCTCTGCCTGTGCAGTCTTTGTCTTTCCTGTTCTTCCTCCTTGAAGTGCTGCCATCAGCAGGTCACCCGCAGGACTGCAAGATGCATGAGCTTCCGCTTCCAATCGAAAACGTGGTTGAAACTTAATGCTTTTGCCAATAAGATTATTTTAATTTAAATTCAGTTCCTCTCGTCTGCAGTAGAATTTTCTCTGCTCTTCTGTTTGAAGATGATTTACTGTTTGAATTCACGTTCTCAGGATTAATAAACAACAGCAGACAGTTTAAGACGGTTTAAAACGGCTGCATGTGATTTCACACGTTCATGTTGTGTGTGTGTGTGTGTGTGTGAACGTCGTCGTCGTCTCAGTCTGAAGAGACTGTCGATGAGACCAATGGTGAGATTTAAACCCTGTTAACCACTCAAATGTTCCAGCCTCTCGGCCTCTGGAGTCAGATGAAGAACCGTTCAGGTTTAAATGTGAGCAGCAGAAATTGCTTTTATTGATTTTTACTTGCAGCTCAGAGTATTTGTAAATGTGGAAGAAATGATTTCTTCTGCTGCTGTTGCTCTTAACAGACTTTTACCAGAGTGAACAATCGTCTGTTTCTTCCTCTCCTCTTGGTTTGTGTCACTGCATTAAAAATGTGCCTACTAGAGAATAGTGTGACTCAGGTCTGTGACTAAAGTCAGTGACTGAAGTCTGTGACTGAAGTCAGTGACTGAAGTCAGTGACTGAAGTCTGTGACTGAAGTCTGTGTCTGAAGTCTGTGTCTGACCTGAACCAGTGAATGTGCGGTGACAGTTTCTCAGACGTAGACTGAGGTTTGGCTGATGTTTGACGTTCATAAGAAACTAATAACATTTGTACTGAAGATGATTATTATTATTATTATCGACCTGCAAATGTTACAGCCGCAGAGTTTCTCATCACATTTGCTTTAATGTCCTGGCGTTACTCTGCTGCCTGATTTGAGTTGAGCATTTAAAAACTTCACGGACAAACACACGAGTTCTCCAAGTTGTTACTGACAAATAATAACGTGTATTTTATTAAAGAAGTTATTTTATTATTTAGTGAACAACTTGGACGACCTTGTTTTGGACCTTGTTAGAGTTGCTTGTGCTCAGCTTTGATCACAGAGGACGACAGTGAACGTGTTTATGAACAGAGTCAGAGCTTAAACTCTATTTTTATGATCTTTGTGTTAACGTGTGTGAAACGAGTGCTGAATCATCATCATCTTTGTGTTGTTTTGCTTTGGTGTGGATAATAGTGGGTGCTTTGGTTTAATACTCTGGAATATTTTTGTTTCTTTCACATTTCTGGGATGTGTAAGTGATGTCATTTAAAGATTCAACACTGCTGTTCTTCACTTCCTTCATTTGCAGAGCTGTTGTACAAAAATATCTTTTCTTTTTAAATACTTGAAATGCAATAATAAACGAGAGTTGGTCAAAACTGTTTTCTCTACATTCTCAGGATTCAGCTCTGACTTTAGTTCATTGTTTGGTTTTGAACCATGTTTTTGTCAACATTAACTTAAACTGTGTGTTTGTTTCGTATGACAGTAACGATGAAGCGTCATGAAACAAACAGAAAAGAACACAGTGTAACTTTATTGTTCTGTTTGTAAATGATGAGATTTTTGTTGCAGACATTTTCCAAACTTCATTTATACTCCTTTAACATCATCATCATCACTGACACCGATGTCACGTGTGTTCAGTGTTTTCTTCTGCGCTCTCGCGGTGTTTCGTCTCCACAGCGCACGTACACTGTATCCTGTGAAACCTCCACGTGCTGTCCGTCATCTGTCCTCGCGCAGAAAGACGTCCTGCAGAACAACAACAGAGAACAGAGGCGATGACCTGTGAGTAGCTTCTGTTACAGCAGTGGTCCACTAGGTGGTGTTAGAGATCTTTGTGTGTCAGGAGTGAAAGATGTTTTGAAAGTCACTGATCACACTGTTCAAACCAAGACAGATAACAAATAAACCACTTTAAATCACACTTTATTATACGTCGTTAATCTCGTTCTTTATCTCCCTTGTTTGTCTTTCCTTCCTCTTCCTGTCTCGTCTGACACAATCCAGATCCAGTTTCCAGTCTCTTATTATTATTATTATTATTATTATTATTATTATTAATAATAACAGTCGTGTTATTGTCATCATTATTATGCTGTGATTAAATCAACAGTCTGTGCTGCTGCTGTGTGACTGTTGTCGTACTACAAACCTGTCACAACTGATTCAGAACTGTCTTCAGTCTAAATGATATCTGCTCCTGGTCTCTCTTCTGTCCCTCATTTGTCCTTTCAGATGCTGCACATCCTTGACCCTGGTCCTGGTCCTGGTCCTGGTTCTGGTTCTGGTCCTGTCAGTCATTTCTGTTTCTCTCTCCACAGATGCCCAGTGTTTGCTCACTGTGTGAATTGTTGGATTTTTTCTCTTTGAATTAAAAGTAAATGTTGAGGAAACTCCCAGATAATCAGTGATGTAGACGATGTTCACGTGTCATTCTACATCAGTTGATTTTTCATGTCGTGTATATTAATGTGTTTTGTGTTGTTGTGGTTTTATTGTGCAGTAAAAACATGTTGATAGTAGTTTGATGGTTTAAATACAAAAATGTTATATCTATATATCGCTCAAAGTTATTATATTATTATATTATATTAGTTATTATAATGACTATTATCACTTTAACGTTTGTTGATGTTATTATTCTGCCTGCGTTTGGTCTTTATGGACAGAAATAAACTTTAATCCTTCATCTGAAAACTGTCAAACAAAACTATCAGACCTCACTGAGAAGAAGAATTTATCCTGTCTTTTAAAGTAGAATTCAGTCAAACTCTCACCTGTCTTACTCTCACTTTACTGGTGTTTTCAGTCAAACTCTAACCTGTCTTACTCTCACTTTACTGGTGTTTTCAGTCAAACTCTAACCTGTCTTACTCTCACTTTACTGGTGTTTTCAGTCAAACTCTAACCTGTCTTACTCTCATTTTATTGGCTCAGTGTTGTCAGTCAAACTCTGACCTGTCTTACTCTCACTTTACTGGTGTTGTCGGTCAAACTCTAACCTGTCTTACTCTCACTTTACTGGTGTTTTCAGTCAAACTCTAACCTGTCTTACTCTCACTTTACTGGTGTTTTCAGTCAAACTCTAACCTGTCTTACTCTCACTTTACTGGTGTTTTCAGTCAAACTCTAACCTGTCTTACTCTCACTTTACTGGTGTTTTCAGTCAAACTCTAACCTGTCTTACTCTCACTTTACTGGTGTTTTCAGTCAAACTCTAACCTGTCTTACTCTCACTTTACTGGTGTTTTCAGTCAAACTCTAACCTGTCTTACTCTCATTTTACTGGTGTTTTCAGTCAAACTCTAACCTGTCTTACTCTCACTTTACTGGTGTTTTCAGTCAAACTCTAACCTGTCTTACTCTCATTTTACTGGTGTTTTCAGTCAAACTCTAACCTGTCTTACTCTCATTTTACTGGCTCAGTGTTGTCAGTCAAACTCTGACCTGTCTTACTCTCACTTTACTGGTGTTGTCAGTCAAACTCTAACCTGTCTTACTCTCACTTTACTGGTGTTTTCAGTCAAACTCTAACCTGTCTTACTCTCACTTTACTGGTGTTGTCAGTCAAACTCTAACCTGTCTTACTCTCACTTTACTGGTGTTTTCAGTCAAACTCTAACCTGTCTTACTCTCACTTTACTGGTGTTTTCAGTCAAACTCTAACCTGTCTTACTCTCACTTTACTGGTGTTTTCAGTCAAACTCTAACCTGTCTTACTCTCACTTTACTGGTGTTTTCAGTCAAACTCTAACCTGTCTTACTCTCACTTTACTGGCTCAGTGTTGTCAGTCAAACTCTAACCTGTCTTACTCTCACTTTACTGGCTCAGTGTTGTCAGTCAGACTCTGACCTGTCTTACTCTCACTTTACTGGTGTTGTCAGTCAAACTCTAACCTGTCTTACTCTCACTTTACTGGCTCAGTGTTGTCAGTCAGACTCTAACCTGTCTTACTCTCACTTTACTGGCTCAGTGTTGTCAGTCAGACTCTAACCTGTCTTACTGGCTCAGTGTTACTGTTGCCTGCTGTGATGCTGAGAGGCTTCATGAGCTTTGTCACTGGTTTGACTGGAACGTGTTGGTGTTTGTGCTGTGGACACTGATGATGATGATGATGATGATGATGACGATGACGATGACGATGAGGATGAGCGTACCTCTCCTGTGTCTCTCCTGCTTTGATGCTGATCTTGCCGACGGTCAGCAGTGGTTTTCTGTAGCTCCAGGACATCAGGGTCTGCATGCGCGTCCACATGTTCTTCCACAGAGCCTCCTGCTCCCAGTGGAACCTCAGCAGCATCAGATCCCCCAAGTCTCTGTCCAGGGTGATGAGGAAGGTGTGCGTCCTGTTTGCTAAGATCTTCTCTTTGCTGGTGGAAAACACACAGACAGTAAAGTCAGTGGTTACAGTCGCGTGTCCTTTGATTCACACACAGCTGTAAAGAGTCAATGATTTCTCGCTCTTTCATGATTGTTTTTCAGGATGAGAGCAGAGTGCAGCTGTCGTGTGAGCATGGATGTGATGCAGTGTTCAGCTTCAGCTCAGTACTCACAAGGAGATGCGGAGGTTTCCACTCTCCTCCCGGGTTCCAGTGAGGGAGATGGTGAGTGTGGGCTCAATCCCCTCCATGTGGTTGACAAACTGGATCCTCAGCTGGTAATGATAGACTGCAGAGAGGAAGATTTAGAGCCATGAAACACACTGTTTGCTTAGTGTGATAAAACCCTGCTGATAATATTTGGGTTTGAAACCACAGCGCTGAGCGAGAGCCAGAAAAACTCCATCTCATTATATTATAACACAAACTGAGTCTCTTTCAATTCATAGATTACAGTTATTATGTTGTTGCAGCTAATAAACTGTAATGAGTGTAACTTTGACTTACGTAAACAACTTAAAGAAGCTTTATGTAAGAGGTTTATAAAATGACCATGATTAGTCATCAGAGATTAAGGAAACATGTTCAATTCACTGATGATGCAGAGTCACTGAGAACATGGCCAACAGCAGCTTTATGTCAGAAATGAACTCAAAAGAGTCCGAAGAGAAGAAACCCAGTTATTTGACCAGGGAAACAAAACATTTCAGCTAAAGCTCCCTCTCCCTCTAACTAGTATTTGTTTTCAGTGGATATTTCATGTGCATGTGCATGTGCATGTGCATGTGCATGTGCATGTGCATGTGCATGTGCATGTGCATGTGTTTCATCAAAGCTCTTGAGTGTTTCAGTATGACCTGTGTTTGCAGGAACCTTTTTCTAAATGCTTCAGGTCACTGTTGTTAGTAAAGACTGACTCCTTATCTTATGCTGGTCTGTTCTCAGACGGCCGGTCTGCACAGACCCACCTGGGACACGTAGACAAAAGCATCTTGAGTGACATACGTTTGTAAGGCATCCGCGAGCGTGTTTTCAGGTAGAGCCTCTTGCTTCTTCCACCACGAACCTTCTTGATGTTGTAGCCCAGCGTGTTGCAGCGATTCCTGCGACAGTCCAGACACACTCCTTTGTCAAAGACGCTGTTGTCGCTGCAGCTGTAGGCCTTGATCTGCTTGTCTTTGTTCAGCAGAGAGTCCATGAACAGATGGACGGATCTCTCGTGAGCGCACTTCACTGTCTGCTCGAAACCTTTTGAAGGAAACAAACGTTTGTTGAAGTAAAATCCTTTTCCTTCATTATGGCTAAACTTTGACTCTCTGTCTCATTATGTGTGTGCTTGTGTTCCACTGTAGCCTGGAGGCAGCTCAGCTCTGAGGCCTGGACACAGCACATGTTGGTAATTAGCTCCCGAGGATGACGGATGCTTTAATGTGGCTCTCGCTGTCATATGATGTCGATGTGTTTTGGATTGAAAAGCGCCGTAAATCTCCGAGCCGCTCGTGTTTGTCTGCAGGGAATTACACCGAGCTCCACGCTGACAACAAACAGACGGTGGAGCGCTGCCGAGACATGGCTGCTCCACCGTGAGGTTTTGAGGTGGCAAAACCAATTAAGAAGAAAAACCATCATGACAGAGCAGAGGAAGAGGAAAACCAGCAATGGTTCCAAAACATCCTCTCACTCATCACCACACACTGAACAAACCAGAGCAACTGAGACACTGACCGGTCAGTGACCTTTACAAGTGTCGTGTTTGAAAGAGGTCGAGTCTTTCACCTCCTTCTGTCTATGCCATGAAAAACAAAGCAATCATGTTCTGTTTATGATCATAGAGGATTTTCTCCGTCATACCGAGGAGCCCGTACTGAGCGATGTGCTCGTAGATGTTGTGCAGGTCACATCCAGGCTGGAAGTCTCCTCCGTTGGGGTAAAAGTCATAATGTGCCACCGTTTGTTTGATGCCCACACTGAGGCCCATTCGCTCGTGGGTGAACGTGTGGATGGCGTCCACAAACTGGGCGTCGTCAGGAGAAAGTCGGTCTGAGGGGGACATGCCTTCAAAGAGTGGCCCCGCCGGATCAAGACCTGCACAAACCCACACGCTCTCATCATTTACAGTTCAGATTATCACAGATTACACATTATCTTCACACTCGTTATAAAACACTCGCCTGTAATTCTTCCAATCTTTTCTGGACCTTCCAGAAAACTTCCAGCAAATCCAGAAATATGAGCGCCCAAGCTGTAGCCGATCAGATGAACCTTCGATGCCGAGAACTGCAGCTTCTCCTGCCGGAGGTTCAGGATTTGTTTGTTTGTTCCTTCGTTTACTGATTTTACAACTTTCTGTCAAAGTCTCACCTGAAGTGACTGCAGCAGGTGTGCGATGTCTCTGCCCACAGTGCGGGTGCTGTGTGCGGCCATGGGGTAGTGCTGCTGAGCCAGGCTTAACCAGTCTGTCAGCACCACGTTCACATGGATCAGGTTTGTCTTCAGAGCGGACGCCATCCTGAGCACCCAGCTCTCCAGCATCCCGTCCACCTGAGGACCAAACAGTGTGGAGAATGAAACAATAACAATGACCACTCAGTTTATCTTCACACACTTCTTATACGGTCAGAACAGATGTTAAAGCTGCAGTACGTCACTCCCGACGCGTCCAGGCTCGGTCAAGCAGTACTATCAGACCTGACTGAGGGAGCGTTTGTGTGTGTACACCAGCAGTGCACATGTGGGAAATTCACTTTTCTTCTTTATGTTTTCAGTCTGTCTGAGAACGTAAACTTTAACTCCGTAAAACTGTCAAATATTCTGAGAAAGATCTTGTTCTTGTTTAATTAACTTGTAAAGTTTAATTTTGTTCAAAATTCATCACTAATGTCTATAATTTTCTGAATAATTGACAAGTAGTTTGACTGGATTCATGTTTCTGTTGTTTTGGGATTGTTTTTAGTCCCTGGTCCTGGTCCTGGTCTTGGTCCTGGTCCTGGTGTGGGTCAAACTCAGAGCTGGAGGTTCCTCCTCAGCTGCGAGGCCCATGTTTTGTATGCAGCGGTGGAGGTCGGTGAAGCGAAAGGAAAGCGTGAGTTGACCTTACCGACCACCCGTGAGTGATGATGATGAGGGGATTACTGCTGTTGAAGCCGCAGGAGGTGAACGTGTGCAGCTGCAGAGGGTCCAGGGTGCAGGTGTCCTCGCCTCCTAAAAACACCCTGAACACTGAGCTGCTGATGTACGGCGAGTTCAGCCTCACCACTCTCCTCTGACGTGAGTCCACTGCAAAACACACAGGTTTCTTTCATAGTTATTGCTCTTAATTATCTTTAATGTAGGTTTTCTATTGTATTCTTGTGCAGGGTTGTGTCAGAACATGCTGTGGTTCCTCTGAGCTTATTCTACATTTACACTAAGTTAATACAAATAAAACAGAGCGATAACAACAAATGTTTTAACTGCATCGATGTAAATATCTGACAAACAGGGAGAAATATCACGAGTGTCCTTTCTGACTGAGGCTCATGTCCTTTCAGAGACTTCACTGTGTCCCTCGATCACACACACACACACACACACACACACACACACACACACACACACACACACACACACACACACACACTTGACCAAACAAGTGAGTCTTTGCCAAACTCCTCTTTTAATTTCTTATGAAAAACCTCCGGATTTAATTTGTTTAAAACCACAGTTCACAAACCTCACAACCTCAAACATTTAAGACCACTTTATGGTTCACTGTTGACTTCTGTCCAGTAAATTTAGTCGTCAAACATTTTAGTACGGCCAGAAACCCGGCGCCTGGACACTCACTGATATGTACAGTATATATATATATATATATATATATATATATATATATATATATATCTAAAACTATTATGAGCTCTGGCTGCTGATGTGAAGCCAATGAAAACATCTGAGTGGAAGCAATAAAAGTAATGATGTATTATTCATCATCCGTCTCTGTGTTAATTAAACCCTGCGTTTCCTTTAGTGTTTCCTCTCTGTTGTGAACATGTGAAAGCAGTTTGACCCGTTACAGCACAAACACTCACTCATTCACTCATTCACTCATTCACTCCGTTTGTCCTGAGTTAGTAAGAAACACAGTATTTACAGACAGTAACGGATTGTGTTATAATTCATAATAAGTTATAACTGAGTTTTCCATATTTTTACTATAGTTTTACAGTCTATGAGCAGTAAACAGATGTTACGATTATCATTACATTAGGATAAAGCCAGTAAATGTTAAATAAAAAGTAAATGAATTATAGTTAGTCAAGTCTCCTTGAATATATATAAAAATAGTATAAAAAACAGCGAATACAGCGTTTTAAAATAATGAATGAACCTCTTTTAGATAAATGAACTAACTATGACATGACTGAACATGATGTTTTAGTCCTAATATCATTGAAACATTGTTATATAATCTACTAAAGCAGACATTTGTGACTCAGCCACTGTTCATTTTAGGCTTTCATTCATGTGTTCATTGATAAAAGTGAGTTTACATGACGATTTAAACGTTTGACTCACCTGCGGCGTTTCCTCTGATTTTCTTGGCCTCACTGAAGTGAAACATTAACAGAAAACAGCAGAGGAGTTTGAGCGCAGACATGACGACGACGACTCACTGACACGCTTCACAGTCTTTCTCACAGTCTTTCTCACAGTCTTTAACGTCCAGTCTGAGAGTTGAGATCCTGTGGAAGTTGTTTGACAGCAGATTCACGGCTGTCCTGTGAGAGGGACACACATTGTCCTGTCCTGTGAGAGCGAGAGGACACCAGGAGGAATGGTTATAGATCAGGGGATATGGTCTCACCCTGATTGGTTGAGCTGTGCAGATCAAACACATTGTGAAAGAGTGAAGGTATGAACTCGCTGGGTTTGTGCTACAGTGTACTGATCGTGTCTGAGATGAGAGGTTAAAATGACCCCTGATCCCCCGTGTCGCATTCTGTCACACTCTGTCCGCAGCCCAGGTCTTTGAGATGTATGTACATGTACATGTATGTACTGTATATATGTATATGTATGTATGTATGTATACATATACACATGTATACATATATGTATATATGTATGTATGTATACATATGTATGTATGCATATGTATGTATGTATGTATGTATATATGTATACATATATACATACATACATATACATATATGTGTATATATACACATATACACATGTACATGTACATATATGTATATACACATATATTCACATATATGTATATATGTGAATATATGTGTATATACATATATGTATATTCACATATGTGTATATATGTATATATGTGTGTATGTATGTATATATGTATACATATATACATATATACACATATATGTATATATGTATATAGGTATAGATATACACATATGTGTATATATGTATATATGTGTGTATGTATGTATATATGTATACATATATTCACATATGTGTATATATGTATATATGTGTGTATGTATGTATGTATATATGTATACATACATACACACATATATACATATATACACATATGTGTATATATGTATATATGTGTGTATGTATGTATATATGTATACATATATACACATATATGTATATATGTATATAGGTATACATATACACATATGTGTATATATGTATATATGTGTGTATGTATGTGTATGTATGTATGTATACATATATTCACATATGTGTATATATGTATACATATATGCTGTATATTGTCACACAAACACAGTGAATGATCACAGAGAGACTGAAAGAGTTCACAGCTGCACCTTTAAACATAAAAAAACAGGGCAGTTTGAATAATAAAAATCAATTTCCTAAATAAATACACTGGTATTATGTCATCACTCAAGTAGGAGGCGTCGTGCAACTCCAAGGTTGTGGGTTCGATTCCCGGCTCTGCTTGTCTACATGCCGATGTGTCCTTGAGCCAAGGCATTTAACTCCATGTTGCTCCTGACGACTGTGACAGCAGCGTATGAATGAATGAATGAACCGTTGTTACTGTTGAAATCCAGTGGATTCAGAGTTATCACTGTGTTTCTATCATTATTGTTATATTTATGTAATATGACAGTGGAGAGATTCACTCACACAGTTTCATGTTCATGCTTCAGTCGTCAGCTCGTGAACACATGACGTTTACGCCCCAGTTTAAAGTGAGGCTTTGTCTTTGTGATGTCACATCTGCAAACACCATCGACCTTTGCTTTTACAAATGATATATACAAACACTTGAAGTTATACTAGACTATAAAAATGAAAGCTTCAATACAAAAGAAAAGATGAGGGTAAAGCTGATTCCTTTATTTATTCTTTATTCACTTCAGTGTAAATGTTCTTTTTACGACGACAATAACAATATTATGTCACATGCACAGGAGTGAATAATATACATAATATAATATAACATATACAGAGTGAATATCCGAACAGATTCATGGACACAGACATTTACAAACATGCATACTCTATTAACTCATCTCTGTAGGCCACATACGGTCTTATAAACGTGTTATAAAACAAAGAAATAAAAACACATGTAAGTGATTGTCACGTTGTTCTATTGTAATCTTACACTGAGCATATACAAGTTTGTTTACCTGAAAGCAGTTACAACGTTCTGTAAATGTCTGCGTGAGGTTAAAGTTGTCAAACAGAATGTTCTTAGAATTAATATATATAATATAATTACAGCTTAAAAAAAACAAAAACCTGCTGATTTGTCTTTGCAAATTCACATTTCTTTGATTACACAATATAAACAAAACAAATGACAAAAATCCAGGATTCTGAAAAGTTCAGGTAGTTTGTGTTTGTGTAGTTTGTAAAACTTTATTTTCCTGCAGCTCCAGTGTCTTTGGACACTTAAACGTCTTGTGTTGATAAAGTTATGGCTGTAAATCCAGCAATATGACGTAGAGTTATGGAAATAACACAGTAACATAATCATCATCATCATCATATTATTATTATTTTTATTATTGTTATTATTATTATTATTATTATTATTATTGTTATTAATAATAAGGCTGGAATTGTCTACGTATAAAACTACAATGCTGATCAATCACTGTTTTAATAAACACATGAAAAGAAGGAGATGAAACAGAACTGTATCTGAATATAAAATAAAATAAATGCATGTATTTAATGCCCTGATTGAAAAGTCACACAATAAAAACAACAGAAGAAGAAGATCCAGAAAAGAAAGAGGAGGACATAATATAAATATAATAAAATGCTTATAATGATGTCATAAAAAACTATGTCTAATTAAAATGTGTTTATATTTGAATGTAACATTTGGTCATTGAAAGGTTTGTTGTTCATGCAGGATTAACAGAGGATTAACATATGATTAATAGGTTCTTAACAGGGGATTAACATGTGATTAACATGTGATGAACATGTGATTAACAGGGGATTAACATGTGATTCACAGGTGATTACAATGTCGTGTCGTCACAGTTTCAGTCTCTAACTCATGGTTATGATCTCATATTTGTCCTGGACGTCGTTCTCCTCCTGTTTTTCAGGCTCAGGATGATGCAGCTCGATGAACAGGAAGTAAACGGCCGCTCCGACGGCTCCGCCCACCATGGGACCGACCACGGGGATCCACCACCAGCAACCACCAGCTCTGACACACACACACACACACACACACACACACACATGCACAAGTTATTATTTAGGATAACATCATAAAATATCATTGATATCGTTTATAAAAACTGTGATAATCGTTCGAACTAATGTGTGTGCAACTGAATGCATAATATTCATCATTTAAGTGGTAAATTGCATAAAATGTGAATATGGTCGCCCTCTATTTTATCCTCTCGGTGACGCCTGTGTCATCAATGATGAATGAATGAGTGAAGATCTTCAAACTCATCACTGTGAATCAGGACTTTAAAACACAAACACTGGAGGAGGCTGCTAACACAAAATCACACGTTCCCTGAAAAAAACCCTGAGTCATCCCGACCCCGCCCACAAACGCTCCCTCAGGCAGGTCTGATAGTTTTGCTTGACAGAGAATCACCAAAGGTTCCATCCTGCAGCTTTAATCGTCACATTGTCAGAATCATCTCAGTTTAATACGATCACAGGATTTACTTCACATCTAAGTTTAAAAGAAAACATTCTGAGAAATCCACCTGTTCTCTCACGAGAGGTTCCATGCCACGCCCCTGTCGCCATGGCAGCTTAGCTTTGCACAAAGACTGGAAACATAGGAAACAGCTGATCTGACTCTGCTCACAGGTAATAAAATCCACCGTCTGCTACTCTGATGTGCATTAATTAGACCCAGAAATGTCAAACTACTCTGTTATTGATCCTGAGTGGACGACTTTGGCTCACACAGGCTTTTATGTTACTGTACCACACTGGCATCAGGTGGCTCTAAGTGCCTGATCATATACTGTATACCTGTGTGTGTGTATAAATATATATATATATATTTATATATATATATATATATATATATACATATATAGGCACAAACAGACCTCCGACTTCTGCTTGTGATTATATTTCCCTTTATTATAATGTAATGTTCGATCCCCGCATGTGTTTACGTGTCGTCCTTCCTGAGCAGTTACACGTTTACCAACCGTCTTTCTTCGCACATTTGTTCAACGTCTAATAATCCAGTCACGACTTTGACCGTGTAGACGTCGTCCAGAGGAAAGTGATTCAAGTGAAACATTTGTGAGATAACACCATGTTTGCACAAGAGCATGTCTACAGTCACAGAGACACCGGGTGTGCCTAATAAAGTGGCGCGTGAGTGTGCCTGTAATTATCCCAGATTACAGCAGCGTGTCCTTGTGTGTTCTCAGGAGATTAAGGTGAAACTGGCTTCAGTTAACAAAGCTGCCTCCGAGTAAACAAGTGTCTGAGCGGCTCATGTTTACTGACGCTGTTCAGGAAGTAGACGACACAGAGGGAGGAGACTGGATTATAGACTTTAATCTGTGGGCCCATCTAAAATCAGCGACTCACATTAGTGCTTCAGTATGTCAACAATGGAAAGAGTCAAGTGTTGTGTTGTGGGGAGAAACCACATCTGTCCCATCTTCACTTTATATAAGTCTAACTCTAATAACACACAACACTTATTCATCTATGTGTGAATGTTCTCACACTCTATACACAAGACTTTTGTGTCTCTAATCCAGAGGCTTGTACTTGGCTGTACTTCATCAATCCTGACATGTGAACAGCAACATTCAATTAACCTTGAGCTTAATCAAAAGAAGCGACAACAGACACCAGTGTGACTTCTCATGTGTCGCTCGGTGTGTGTGAAAAAGTGTTCACAGGAATTCACGTCCAATGTCAAACCAGCACGGCGTGAAAAATGTCCCCACACCAGGGAAAAAAGACTCTGTAAGACTGAGCAGCAGGTCTCACGTCTTTGGTCCTGGTCTCGTTCTTCACACACATCAACGTCTTCCCTCAGAGTTTGTCAAACATCTGAAGTCATTCCTGCCTGTGCTCATCACCTGCTTTTCTCTCTATGTGTCCCTGTCAACTGTCCAGGGTGTGTCCCTGTCAACTGTCCAGGGTGTGACCCCGCCTTGACCCCGCCTACCGCCCTGTGTCAGCTGAGACTGGCGCAGTCTGTGACCCTCGTGTGGAGGATAAAGCGGTAGAAGACGGATGATCTTAGACCAATCGAGGACAGCAGAGAAGGTAGGACAGGTGTCCTCACCGTGTCCTCGTTTATTCTGTAAGAACTGCTAATATGGTGCAAAACATCTGATGGATGAATATGTGTATGTTAGTTTTGACTGTCCACTCCACAAGCATCATGTCATCTCTGCAGACTCGTGATACACAAACCTTTCAAACACACAACTCACCCCAAACCATCGTTCTCTGCCTTCACTCATCAACACAGAGAAAGCTCAGTGTGTGTGTGTGTGTGTGTGTGTGTGTGCGTGTGTGTGTGTGTGTGTGTGTGCGTGCGCACGTGTGAGGAGTCATGTGTGGTTTCCTGATCTTCTCGTCCTTGTATAATTGAACAGATTTAGCGCCGAGGCTCTCGTGTGTCACTGAGGCTCTCGTGTTGTCCCTCAGTTCTAAGTCACTTCAGATAAAAGCTTCTGCCAAATGAATTAAACAATAAAATGGATTGTGTTCTTTAAATTCCTCTCGTCTTAGGCTTTTCTTTTATTACTACTTGATAAAAGTCGGTGAATCTTTTCAGCTGTAAATGAAAGTTCACTTGTCTACAGTAAAGCAGTCGCGTGAAATATCCCAAAGATTTTGAGGAAAAAGCCTCAGAATTTTCCTCTTCCTGTCAAATGTGTTTGACTTTTATTATTCTGCCTCAGCACAGAAGTGAAGCTGCTGTGAGGGAAACATCCGAGTGCTCTCAGGGGTCATAGGTCACGAGACTATTTTAGGCACACACAGATAAAGGGGTCGTACAGTTTGGTTTTATAAATCAGTGTGGCAAATAAAATGTGCTGCTTTGTTTGCACTCTTGACAAAGTCCAAAGTGACTCTCACATCACACTCTGTCAGCCTTTGACTGAGATGTTATGGAATTAGATTGATGTTAACAACGCTTTTTAAGAAGCAAAATATGGATTTTAATCATTCAAAAATATTGTATTTTATTGTTTGAAAATAAACTTGTTCTTAAGTTTATTTAGATAAAGTTCGTCAGATTATAAACGTTAGATCATTTTGTCAAATGTCGACGGGGAACGAGTTCCAGACGATTAAATCCATATTTTATTTGCTTTTAAAAAGACTGAGAACCAGACTGGCTGTGATTGGCTGTGATTGGCTGTGATTGGCTGTGATTGGCTGTGCTTGGCTGTGATTGGCTGTGCTTGGCTGCGATTGGCTGTGCTTGGCTGTGATTGGCTGTGATTGGCTGTGCTTGGCTGTGATTGGCTGGGATTGGCTGTGATCGGCTGTGATTGGCTGTGCTTGGCTGTGATTGTCTGTGATTGGCTGTGCTTGGCTGTGATTGGCTGTAATTGGCTGTGCTTGGCTGTGCTTGGCTGTGCTTGGCTGTGATTGGCTGTGCTTGGCTGTGCTTGGCTGTGATTGGCTGTTGGTTGTGAAACTTTTATCACAGTTAAAATCTATATTTGAAGCAACACAGCAGTAACTACAGGACTGTAACGACTGTAAGTGCATTTATATGATAAGTCTGATGTTAAACACACAAATAAACAATCAAATACTGAACTCCAGAGTCGTGGAATATAAACTCGTAATAGCTGTTTTGTGTGAGTGTAACCCTAACCCATCACATCCCATAATTTCCATTACCACAGAATTAGACCTTTATATCTACATCAGGAGGCTGCCATGCTTCTACAGCAGCCCATAAGGGACAAACTCTTTTCTATATTCTGATAACTGATGCAGCTTCATCATCAACAAACAGTGGTGTTTCGTTCACACGTCATTCAGTTACAGTCACAGCTGTGAAAGAGAGCAATGACCTGAAACATCAACATAATGAGGCTTTCCATGTGTGCACAGTATAAGAGTGCATCCTCACGTCTGTGCTCCAGAAAACCAAGAATAATATGAATAGATTTCAGCTAAAATGAGTCATGAGTTTCATTGTGTCCTTCACAGTCTGATCACAGCACAGTATCTTTATGAATAAAGAGAGTAAAGAAGATAGAAGTAACATTTCAGTAACAACGTGCTGAATATTTCATGTGTGTATGAAGTCTCTGTTCACTCATCCGTCACAGCCTCGTTTCATAGTGCAGGAAATACATGTGTGCTCTTTGAAATATTCATTCCATTTGTCCAAAGGAAAGAGATGGAGCTGCAAATGCTGCTCTTCATGTGAGAGAGGGAAGAGCCGCGGACTCATAATGGACTCTGAGTGAAAGGATCTAGAAACACTGAAGAATTACCTGAACACGTCCAGGCCCCAGCCGGCCATGGCCGTGAACACCCGCGGCCCCAGGTCTCGAGCTGGGTTGATGGGATAACCACAGTTCAGACCCATGGACACTGCGATGGCCATGATGACCAGGCCGATGCACAGAGGCTCCATGCCTTTAGGAGCGCCGATGTTCTTCCTGTCAGTGATGGCCAGGATGCACAGGATCAGAGCGCCGCTTCCAACCACCTGAGAAACAAAAACACGTCTGCCATCGTGACCTCTGCCCTCGTAAGCTTCTTACGGGAGCTTCCCCCTGGTTTCAGTGTGTGTGAAGCAGCGTTACTACAAACTCACTCCTGACTCACACAAATCAACCTGAGCTGAAGTCACTTCCTCTTACTTTCAGGTTCTCATCGTGTCCATTAACGCTCACGTTCTAACCTTGACTGAACACGGCGTCCACTCACATGCGTCTGTGCTTCCACTCTGACATCGATAACTCCACGGCTAATGGCCGATATGAAGTTTAAAGAACACATCACTCTCACATCGTATATGTTTGAGAGGGAGCTCTCACCTGATCCACAAAGCCATTAACGACGGACAGATGTTTTCCAGGATAAGATGCAAATATATTAGCTGTGGCGTTGACACCAGTGACGACCATTTCTCCTTTGGTGAAATCCATCAGAGCGTCTGAAGCAAAGGAAACGGGATTATTGTCTGAGGTGGTGACGACATGAGCACGCACACGCTCACGCTCACACTCACACTCGCACACGCTCACACTCACGCTCACGCACGCTCACACTCACGCTCACACTCACGCTCACGCACGCTCACACTCACACACACTAGTGCTCACACTCACATTCACGCTCACGCTCACACTCACACACACTCATGCTCACACTCACGCTCACACTCACGCTCACGCTCACGCTCACACTCACACTCGCACACGCTCACGCTCACGCTCACTCACACTCACGCTCACGCTCACGCACGCTCACGCTCACACACTCACGCTCACACACGCTCAAGCTCTCGCTCACGCTCACACTCACACACACTCGCACACGCTCACACTCACGCTCACGCTCACACACTCATGCTCACACTCACACTCATGCTCACGCTCACGCTCACGCTCACCGTAATATAAACCATAGACGACGCAGGATCCTGCAAAAGCACCCAGGAACTGTGCCAACACGTAGACAGGAAACTTCTTCAGAGGAAGCTTCCCCAGGATCACCATGGCCAGAGAGACGGCAGGGTTCACGTGGGCTCCTGAAGAACACATCAAATATAATCTATCTATCTATATCCTGTATATATAAACACACATGGACATCTATGATCATGAATCAAACACTTTTGTCTTTGAAAAGTCAGATCCTGTCACGACTGAACAAAAGCCTGTGTGACATGACTTCAGCTACAGAGAGTGGTTTTATTAAAAGATAATATGAGGCAGAAGCACGTTTGTTTGCTTTGACTCTTCATGATCTCACTCCACATTCCCAGACTTTTCAAACACAGCAGCAGATGCTGAATGGTCCACGTCCGACTGTCACTGACTGTGACTGATCACAGTCAGTGACAGTGACAGTGACAGACCCTTAAAATCCAGACGCTCACAACATTGATTTCCAGACAAAAGCCGCTGCTCTGTGCTCCGTCACACTCGGCCTGCTTCCCTATATTCCACATTCCAGCCACTTGTTAGTGGGCTGTGGTGCAGTGTGGGGTCATTTATTTCACACTGTGGGATCTCGGCGTTGACCTCGGTGTGGTAACACCACCGGGGGAAGCGGCCATGCGCCCTTTGTTAATCTCCACATACTGTTCGCAAACACTGAGCACGACGAGCAGCCGGACGAGCTGCCTGTGTGGATTGCATGTGACATAATCTGCCTGAATCTGCTTAAGGCACACGTAGACTGCAGGTCATCAGAGTGACCGTGATGTGTCACACGTTCAGTACTCTGTCATCTGAAATCTCAGACTACAAAGTGGAAACAATTGTGCTTTCCTCTCCTGCCAGGCGAGCCTAGAAAGCCAGACTTGTCACACCTGACCCCTCTGCTCTCCAGAGAGCCATGCCCCAGTAAAGCTCATTAGTCCAATACCTATGATCATCTTCAGAGATGTCGTTGGACAGAAGCTTCCCACTGAGCCGTGGACCCCGGGGCTGAATGGCCCAGTCATGCAGCAGAAACTCTGCGTATATCACCCTCCCTGTCCTCGGGCTGCTCTGCTCGTCCTCTGAAGCTTCTCATTAAACATCTAGCGCGAGTAATATGGGTCACAGAGATTTTCACACAAACCATGAGAATCATGTTTACATCGGATTCTTTTTTCTTCTCTTCAAAAAGAACTAAACAAATTCACGTTTGTTCGGGAATTTAACGACGAGAGGATAAAAGTTACATCTGTCTGTTTTCACCCTTTCACTCACACGTTCATACAGCAGCTCATCTTTCAAACCCGTTCAGGATTCAGTGTCTCGCCCAAGGACACTTTGGCATGAGAGGAGCCGGGAATCAAACTCACAACCTTTAAGTTCAAAGACTGTTTATCCTCTGGATGAGTGGAAACTGCTCTGATCAGATGAAACCTCGGGAGAACCAGTGAATGATATATGAATATATATATATATATATATATATATTATTATTATTATATTACACCCTCACATACTTTGTTGGACTTGGATTGCATCAGGATTTTCTAAATGAATTGAAATCTATGAAATAATAAGATGAAATAAATGCAGTGACGTTGATGTTTTCATCCATGTCTCAGGTTTACCTGACACGCCTCCTGCCACGTACACGGCCATCATGACTCCCAGAGTGAAACCAACATGGATGGTCAGAGGTTCCCCGACAGCCCCTTTACTCAGCACCGTCTGAGCCACTGAACCACATCCAAAGAGCTGGGAAACAGACGACAGGACAAACACAAAGGATGGAAGCAGAAAGAGCCTTTGTTTTTAATTCTTCCAATTATCCCGAGCATTAACACTCGCCCCCTCGTCCAACAACAGCCTCTGACTGCCACACACAATTTGTCCAACACGGAGCTTTGGGAAAATAATTAGTCGCCCAGTTACTGAGGAAGGAGGAGGAGGAGGAGGAGAAGAAGAAGAAGAAGTGAGAGGTAATCCAAAAATAAAGAGAAGTGAGTGTATGTGACAGGGTGAGTGATTGTGGACACACACTGAGCAGATACAAGAGAAAATGACTTTAGTAGAAGTTGACGTCACTTTTTATAAAATTACTTCACGTCTCAAAAGTTTCAAGTATCAAAGTCATTTTCTGATATAAAATCTTCTTCAGTTTTAAAAGTAAAAGTAATTAAAAAAGCTGAGGCGTGGCAGCTCAGTGGTAGGGCCAGTGTGTGAATGAGGGAGTGAAAGATGTGTGAATGGGTGAAAAGTGAAGTGTAAATACAGACCATAATACCAACTCTTCTTCTATATGTATACATATATATATGTATATATATATATATATATATATATATATATATATAAAGTACAGATCATTTAAAGTGTTTAATGTAATGGAACAGAGCATTTGGTACTTCATATATATGTGTATGTATATATATATATATATATATATATATATATATATATATATATATATATATATATATATATATATATATATACATACACATACATATATACACATACATACACACACAACTACAGTTACCCCGTATTGCCCAGGGTTTTATTGCACACACATTGCATATATACAGTATATAAATGTATATATATATATATATATATATATATATACATATATATATGTATATATAAAGTAAGTAGAGATCATTTACAGTGTTGTAGTGGAACAGAGTATTTGTTACTTTATATATATATATACATATATACTGTATATATGTACATATACAGTATATACTGTATATATATATATATATATATATATATATAAAGTAAAGTAGAGTTCCTTTACATATAATGTGTTAGTTGACAACAGTGTAAATGACATGTAAATCATCACATTCCTCGACACAATCCAACAGAAATAAGTGATGATATTTAGATTGTAATTGTAGATGAATAATCTGCTGTTGTTGTGATTTCTCTGAGCTCGCGCTGTCACCACAGAGACATCAAAGACAGACGCGGTGTTAATTGAGACATGTGAGAGACAGCAGTCAGAGCCCCCACAGAGACACTTGGACACTTTGACACCTGATTAGCATCGCGGTGCTTCAGCAGGTGCACACACACACACACACACACACACACACATACTCACGATCAACACAAAGATGCCCAGAAATTCCGCCAGGAACTCCTTGAAGATGTCGCGCCTCAGGCTGAATCTCTCCTTCATCTTCTTCTTCATGTCGTTTTCCATCTGTTTTAATCTTTCCCGGGACTCGTCTTTCTGTCTTTCTGTCTTTCTTTCTGTCTGTCTTTCTTTCTTTCCTTCTTTCTTTCTTTCTCCCGCAGAACAAACCAACACACAACTCTCTCTGGGTATTTGTCGCCTCCTTCTCTCCGTGCTCGGACCAAGCAGCAGCCACTGAGGCTTGAGCCATCATTTCCCCTCATCACCACTAGGGGGCCGCGGTTACTACTGCTGTTATTGCTGCTTCTGCTGCTGTTACTACTGCTGCTGCTGCTGCTGCTGCTGTTACTACTGCTGTTGCTGCTGCTGTTACTACTGCTGCTGCTGCTGCTGTTGTTATTGCTGCTGCTGTTACTACTGCTGCTGCTGCTGCTGTTGCTGTTACTGCTGCTGTTATTGCTGCTGCTGTTACTGCTACTGCTGCTGCTGCTGCTGTTACTGCTGTTACTACTGCTGCTGCTGCTGTTATTGCTGCTGCTGTTACTGCTGTTACTACTGCTGCTGTTACTACTGTTACTACTGCTGCTGTTACTACTGCTGCTGCTGCTGCTGCTGCTGTTACTGCTGCTGCTGCTGCTGTTACTGCTGTTACTGCTGTTACTGCTGCTGCTGCTGCTGCTGCATCACAGGAGCTGAATCAGCTCATGTTTAACATGCATTATCACATTTAAAATGTTCATAAATAAAAGTAACATTACTGCACTTTATTTAAATCAGGAAAGGATTTCTATTCATTTCATTTGGAAAATAATGCAAAATATTCCGATAAGTAAGAAAAGTCACAGCAAGAATATCCACAACATGTCCAACTGATGAAACTTTCATTTTCAGTGAGAATATTCAATAATTCAAACAGTGTAAAGAGTAGAGGAGAGAAAAATCAGCAGATATGAGAAAATAAAATAAATCCATATAATTCAAACTAATTGTTCTGTTCAGGAATGCAAGTGAATAACTATAATTTAACATTTGAATCAAGAAATAATGATGTGCTTTACTATATTTTCTGTTGGGTTAGGGTTAGTAACAAGAATTATTATATTTTATCATTAAAATATAATTTCAATTAAAGAACTTCTACATACTAGTGTATACTACAGAAACATGAACATTCATTTTGTATGTTACACACTATGTTGCTTTATTTATATTTCTTTTATTTCATTGATTAGCACATTTCAATCGATGAGTTTCAGCTGATAGTCACACGTCTGGTCATTTCACAGTAAAACACCAAACTATAGAATGATGTAGTAAATGATCACATTTAATGTTTGTATCTAAAGAGATGATCTGTGGATCTTTTTCTCTTAATTCAGACTCTGTTGTTTTTAACACCGTGTAAGAAAAATTATCTTTAAATATAAACTAATGACACTTTGCTGCTTTGTTTGGATTTGTTTTAAATGTATTGTTTATCATGGAATAATTACAACAATCTAAACTTTTGGTTTTATCCCAAAAAAATGTAAGGGTTAAGTTAAGATAAGGTTATCAGGTGAGGCCAGGACGGTTCAGGTTAGAGTAATTCTTCAGGAAGTCAATGTAGAGTGTGTGTGTGTGCGCGCGCGCGTGTGCATGTGTGGCATAGACTTGTTTTGTCCAACAGAGGGCGCTCCTTGTACAGATACGAGCGTGTCTGTGTGTGTGTGTGTGTGTGTGTGTGTGTTATCAGTGTGAGAGGGTGAGGGTGAGGGTGAGGATGTTTTCAGAGCATTCATCAGTGTCACCGCTTTGATGTGAAACAGACTCTGTGAGAGTGTCGCGCGCATGCTGTGAAGAAAGCTTGATGTGCTGATGGAGAGAAAGCATCTCCTCACTCCTTTGTCCTGTCACAGCCACGTTATGAAATCTAACACTTTCAGTCATTCATCTTTGAAATGATCAGTGACTCAAAGCATGAAAAACAAACATTCTCCCTTTAATGCTGCCTCCTGCTGGAGTGAACACATGAATGCGTGAAGGCTGTGTTAACACATGCGTGGATCTGCGTTCACTCCCTGATTGTTTTCCCGTCTGAAGGCTGATTGGTGAATGTTTATTGGAGGTTTAAAGGAGGCGCTGGAGGGAATTATCACCTGCAGGACAAATCTGTGCCAGCAGCAGCAGCAGCAGCAGAAACAGCAGCAGCAGCAGCAGCAGCAGCAGCAGCAGCAAACAGCCTGCACTCACATGAACATGACATGTTAGAGTGTGGAAAGGTGAAGTCTGCAGCTCTCAGTCCTCAGAATCCTCACACTCCTCTGACACCTTTCTGTCACTGAGGAAATGGCTCATGATGGTGCAACAATGTCAGATTATATTCTGGCTTTCATGTCTCTGAGTCGTGTTCACTGCTGTTTTCATGGTAAAGAATCAACTTTTAATCTCAGGTTCTGACAAAGTATTGAGAGGAAAAAAGATTTGAACAGAAAACACATCAGAGACTTAAATGGAGTTGTTGTTCGTTTGCCACGTGAATAAAGTCTTTATTAGACTCATGTCTTAAACTGAAGTGCAATACAATCTTATGTATTGTCATCATTTTGACTGTTAAATTAAATATTCCAGTGTTATATACTTTAAGAGCAGTCTGTCTCTGTTTATGTATACATACATATATGTATATATACATATATGTATATGTATATATACATAAATGTATGTATATATACATATATGATACAATACAATAAAGTACATACAGCAGTATCACATCATAGTTCAGTGAATTTAGTGAGCAAAGTTGACATTGTTGCCTCTAAAATGTGGATAAAAGCTTATTAACAAGGTTACATTGTTTCACTTATGATTCTTTGCTGTTTAAACTTGATCAAATCTTTCCAGATGACTTCAACATATAGAATTTCATCTGTGTTATTAATTACAAGTTTAAACTTAACATCAAACTAAATCAACATACAAGTCTTTTGTTGTGTAGAGATTTGTGTAAACTCCACTGTTCCGTTATTTTATTTCTTTATTTATTTATTTAATATTTAGTTTGTCATAATGAGTGCTAGTAAAAATAAGGAATGCTGTTTTAGTTTTAGTGTCTTTGTGGAAACTAATACTTAATTAATACTGCTCCTCTTTTTCCAAAGAGGAGCAGTATTAAGCAAACATTGTTATTATCATTCACATTCAGACTCAACTCAAAGTTTAAAGCTTAAGATGTAAAAGTTTGAACAAGTTCGAAAAGAGTCAGCTGTTGTTGGTGCAGAGTGAGTGAGTGAGTGTGTGTGAGGTGGACGGACAGACAGAGAGACAGACAGAGAGAGAGAGAGAGACAGACAGACATAAGTGTTTCTCCTCCTTTAACACGCACGCAGCCTCAGATGTTTATGTAAATGCGTGGATTTCATTTTCTAAAGGACGGCCCTTCTCTCTGCCCAATGAAAACCAACCGCGCCGCTGACACCTGGCTATAAACCGAGCAACGAGCGCAAAGTCCCGACAAGAGCGGAGCAGCAAAAGTGCAGAGCAGCAAAAGTGCAGAGCAGCAGCAGCAGCGGCAGCGGAGAGAGAGACGGACACACAAAGACAGACAGACAGACAGACAGAGAGAGGGAGAGAGACAGAGAGAGACAGAGGGAGACAGAGTTGAGATGACTTCCAGTGAGATCGAGATTCCCGGAGAGCTGAAGAGCGACCCCGCTGCTCTGATGGCATCTCTCCAGCTGATGCCCTCGCCGGTGCCCAACCCGGAGATCAAGTACACGAAGGTCAGTTCCTCTGCTGCTGCGACACACTTTACTCTTGTGTTTTTGTACTTTTGAGTCTTGTAGTTTTAGACAAAGCTTCTAAATCTGTGGGAAGAAAAGTTTCTCCTGTTGTTTCTGTGTCAGCAGCTGAAGTTTGAAGCTGATCATCATCAACGACGCTGCACGTGACGCACGTTTAGTGTTTGTGCGTCCACGTGCGCACTTCTATCTGTAGACCAGCATTAATGATGAGTTTATTTAAACAGAACATTAAATTCAGTGTATAATTGAACTGTCTTTCATTTACATCATAATCCATTGCGTGTGTTTTTATACTTCCGTCTTAAATCGAGACTAGAATAAGAAAATAGTTCCGTTTCTCGTGCAGTTTACTTCTGATATTGTTATTAAATGACGCTTCAGTTGATAATAAAGTGTTGTCTCATAATTTGAGACTTTTTTTTAGGTGTAAACTGAGCAAAGTGATCACTTTTATTATATTTGTCAATAATAAGTTAATATCAGCATCAGTCACTGATCAATTTACTGAAATGTATTTTTCTAATTCAAATCTCTAAAGAAAGATTTTATTATTGGTATAAAATATATTAAAACATTAGAGCTAAAACTCTCTTTTTACGATTGTATGTCTGTAATATTTCACTTCAAGTCTAAGTTTTTATTATTATTCATTTTCTGTAATTTAGTCAGGCTCACACACACACACACACACACACACACACAGGCATTGTGTTCATGTTGCAGTCACATATTTGCTGTAGTGAGACTAAAGAAGGTGCAATGAGTCTGAATCTGTGAGTGAGTGAGTGAGTGAGTGTGACAAAGCAGATCAGGAGATACCGATGATTTTATAATAATTTAAGATAGAGTTTATGGTGAAATCCTTTGTCATGTTCTAACTTAATAATTAACCTGTAGTCATGACAGTGTTGTGTGAGTGAAGCAGTCCATTGTATCTTTGTTTAAATAGCAGCCCTCGTGGTTTCACCATGTTTCTCTTCTTCACTTATATCCCAGTAAACGTCGATGATGAACGTTTGTGTGATTCTTCTTTGAAGGTGATTCTTAGTTCTTTCAGTGTGTGAAACAGTTGTGTTTGCTGCAGAACAAGTGTTTTTATGAGTGTGAGATTAAAGGGCAGCAGCTGTGATGGTGATAACGTGCTGCGAGTTCCTTCAGTGCTATCGCCGCTGCCTCGGTGTCTTCAGTGCAAAGGGCTCCACGCTGTGTTCAGTGGACGCGTGGACTCCGTGTTACAGGAGGACATTTTGGGAGCGACTTGGTGAATTAACCCACAGGAATTTGGATCATCCAGTCCCTGTTGGTTTGGTGGACACAGGGGGGCAGAAGGGCCCTGATTTATGGGCACCCCTGGCGTGGGCTCTGCTCACACCATGTTCCTGTTCTCCACCCTGTGACTGCAGAGGAAACACAGCTCACACACAGATCTGTACTCAAATGTAGTTTTTATACATTATTATTTATCATATTATATTATAAATATCATTTCTACATAACACAAGGGAAACGTTAAGCGTTCTCTACCTTAGTTATAAAACTCAAATTCTCTGTTTTGCAGTAATAAAGCAGCCGTTAACGCCGAGATACGACTGATACGTGTTATTACTTCACTTCTGTACAGCGATAAAAAGTATTTTCACCGAGTCATGAACTGCACAACACCAAAGACTCACGGCACCAGCAAACCTTTATCCTCCTCTTCCTCATCTGTGCATTTGTGTCAAATGACAGTTGTGTTTATTGTTAGTGGGTTAAATAATTGAATAATATTTAATTATGTAAATATCCATTTTCCTCTGCTGCAGGTAAATCACTAATATTTATGAATATTTAAAGCTGAACTTTCTTTCAGTTTTTTTACTCTTCAATGATAATCATCTGTTAAAAAGTCAGCAAAGGAAATGAAAGCAGAGATTTTCTGTCTCTAAAATGATGACAAATCATCCATAAAACTGCAGAACTTAAACATTCATTGAAGAATATTTGAAATCAGATTTAGTCTCTTCAGTAAAATAAAAAAAAGAACCAGATAATAAATAATAAAAGAATACAGACCTGAGACTGAGCATTCAACTTAGATAAATAACTATTTCATTAAATAGTGAACGGATGAAGAAACCTGTAGTTTTAAAGCTCTAAACGTAAGGAGCTAAAGATGGAGTGGCCTTGTTAATGGTGTGAGTTACCGCGCTCTTCGTCTAATCAACAGTTATAAATTCTCTCTGTTGCTTTGCTCATGGTGGCGTTAATGCGCTCTCTCCATAGGAACCTGTGCAGAACCTGTCTGTGCACAGACCCGAGGATCTGAGCACAGACATCCGCACAGTGTGGATGAATGAGAGGCTCCATCAATCTGTCACTGATTGAGATAGTACAGATGGAGGCTGGGGGCTCCCCGATGCTTGGTGCTGTCCACTGGGGTGTAAATTATGAGCGTGTCTCACTGTGGGGGTTAGTGGCCCTGCCTCGCACAGCCTGACCTGCACTTCTGGACTTTTTCACTTCAAAACCACCGTCTTACTGCGATCAACATCAAACAGAGCCACAGTTAGAGGATACTGTGCAACTCAATGATTTATCACGATGAGCACAGCAAGACGCACACACACACACACACACACACACACACCCCCGTCTGTGCCTTTGCTTACACAATCACTGCTGTCTCACAGACACTCTCTGTCTGTCTGTCTCTCTCACACACACACACACACACACACACACATACACACACACACACACACGTGTTGACGTGTACCTGTGCTGCAGGTGTAAATGATGATTTTTGACTGTGAATCACTGTGTGAGGCAGAGCAGTGACAGCGAGGTGAGCCTGTTAACTTCCATCCCTTGACTCTGCAGCCTCCTGACAGCCGGCGTGTAAATCCTGATGGGGTCATCGTGAAAAACGCTGGGCTTCATAAATCTGTGGAAGACGCTCGGTTCTCAGCGTCAGACGCGGTCGAGACACACACACACACACACACACGCACACACAGACAGACGTTTATTTCACATTTCTTTAAAAATGACTTCCTCTCTGCGCCGGGATCCCACGAGGAAAACCGCGCCAAATGTTTTCTTTAAACATTTCCTTGACCTGAGATTTAAAGAATGGTTAAATACACAGGAAACCCATCAAACCTCAGACGTTCAAAGCAAAAGAGGAGGAGAGGTCACTTTATTGATGATTCCTCAAAATGAAGCTGTCTTTTCTCTGCCTTTCATTAGGAATGCAGCTGAAGTGCTAATACATTTGATTTATTTATAATAATAATAATAATAATAAATAAAATAATATAATTTTTGCTGAGTGATAAAAACCTTCTAATGTCTCTGCTTTTAGGAGATGAATTACTGATGTAAATGGATTTTAAAAGTGTTTTCTATAGTTCTGTGTCTCAACACACACATTAATGTTTCTCACATAATGACGATAAAACAACTTTAACCACAAACTCTGACATAACACAGTGACAGCAAGGTTAGCCTGTGAGTGTGTGTGTGTGTGTGTGTGTGTGTGTGTGTGTGTGTGTGACCACTTTCACATGCTCTCTCCGCTCACTTTTAACCGTCTTAATGATCAAACTCTTGAAAGTGGTCCAGGAGCAGAGAGGAAGTAGACGTCCTGTGATAGAGGAGGATATGAAACTTCCTGCACAGTCGAGTGTTGCAGGTGCCCGGGCAGAGTTTGTGTGGCTGTGGAATCTTGGCACGCTGTGTATAAACACACACACACACACACACACATATATGTGTAGTGTATAAACCCTGCACACACACACACACACACACACACACACACACACACAGAGAGAGCGCTGTGGTCCTCCCCCTGCTTTGAGCAGCGTTACATTATTGTGTCAGAGTTGTGAGAAGAAGCCAAACAGATGTTTTTCTGGCGTTTCTTACTTCCTATTACAGTTCACTCCTAAAAATGAATTCTCACCAAAAATGTTGTTAATAGAAAAAAACCAAGGCCGTTGTTATTGTCACATGTGACATAGAAGCTTGGATGACTTGATGGTTACACTTACAGAGTTGTGTGTCGGTGTCGCAGCACAAACCTGTTAGTTTAGTCTCTCTAGTCTAGTCTCTCTAGTGTAGTCTCTCTAGTTTAGTCTCTCTAGTGTAGTCTCTCTAGTCTAGTCTCTCTAGTCTAGTCTCTCTAGTCTAGTCTCTCTAGTGTAGTCTCTCTAGTCTAGTCTCTCTAGTTTAGTCTCTCTAGTCTAGTCTCTCTAATGTAGTCTCTCTAGTCTAGTCTCTCTAGTCTAGTCTCTCTAGTCTAGTCTCTCTAGTCTAGTCTCTCTAGTCTAGTCTCTCTAGTGTAGTCTCTCTAGTTTAGTCTCTCTAGTGTAGTCTCTCTAGTCTAGTCTCTCTAGTCTAGTCTCTCTAGTGTAGTCTCTCTAGTCTAGTCTCTCTAGTTTAGTCTCTCTAGTCTAGTCTCTCTAGTCTAGTCTCTCTAGTCTAGTCTCTCTAGTGTAGTCTCTCTAGTCTAGTCTCTCTAGTCTAGTGTAGTCTCTCTAGTCTAGTGTAGTCTCTCTAGTCTAGTGTAGTCTCTCTAGTGTAGTCTCTCTAGTCTAGTGTAGTCTCTCTAGTCTAGTCTCTCTAGTCTAGTGTAGTCTCTCTAGTCTAGTGTAGTCTGTCTAGTCTAGTGTAGTCTGTCTAGTCTAGTGTAGTCTGTCTAGTCTAGTGTAGTCTCTCTAGTCTAGTGTAGTCTGTCTAGTCTAGTGTAGTCTCTCTAGTGTAGTCTCTCTAGTCTAGTCTAGTCTCTCTAGTCTAGTGTAGTCTCTCTAGTCTAGTGTAGTCTCTCTAGTCTAGTGTAGTCTGTCTAGTCTAGTGTCGTCTCTCTAGTCTAGTGTAGTGTCTCTAGTCTAGTGTAGTGTCTCTAGTCTAGTGTAGTGTCTCTAGTCTAGTGTAGTGTCTCTAGTCTAGTGTAGTCTGTCTAGTCTAGTCTAGTCTCTCTAGTCTAGTGTAGTGTCACTAGTCTAGTGTAGTGTCTCT
>NC_081138.1:535000-582500 GCF_958295425.1 Solea solea | reverse complement strand
CTCTCTGTTTGTATGAAATTGACCTGAATTTAACGTTTAAAAAAGTGCTAAATAATAATGTTTCTTATTATATATTGTTAATATTTGTGACTTAACTCAAAGACTAAAGACTGATTTTTGTTTTTTTTCTGCAGATTTTCATCAACAATGAGTGGCAGGACTCTGTCAGTGGGAAGGTTTTCAGCACCTGTAACCCGGCAACAGGAGAGCAGATCTGTGAGGTGCAGGAGGCAGAAAAGGTAAATAAATCACCAGTTAATGAAGCTGGTTATTTTGATGCACTGTCCCATGTCAGTGTCATCATATGTGAATAACATTATATAAAAGCATTTGTTCATGAATATTTTATAGATTTTATAGACTCACCTTGAGTGTGTTTTTATCATTTTGAAATCAGAAAAAGAACCAGCAGTTTGTTTATTGATTATAAAATATGCAGCACTATGTTTTCAAAGTTTTTCTTTTGTCTACAACCTAAATCTTACTTTAACTTCTGTGTGCAGATGAGAAGAACATTTAAATGCACAGACAAGTGCATTTGTACTTCTTTCTGTCCTTTGATTCTTTTTTATTAATATTCATAATAATATTCTGCAGACCTAATGATGGAGAATAAAAGCACTTCCCTGCTCTCTTCCAGGCTGATGTAGATAAAGCGGTGCAGGCCGCTCGCCTGGCCTTTTCTCTGGGTTCAGTGTGGAGACGGATGGACGCGTCTGACCGAGGTCGTCTGCTGTCCAAACTCGCCGACCTGGTGGAGAGAGACAGCGTCTATTTAGCAGTAAGTCACATGACTGTCGCCACACCTCTAAAGCTGTTCCATTATTATTTTTTCTCTCTGCTTATAACATAAAACCTTCTCATCCACATCCATATTTATGTATGAAATCAGCTGCAGCTGCATTAAAAGTGTTTTCCTTTGTTTTTCTTGGTAGTAAAACTTCTTAAAGCTGCCTTCATGTATGAAAATACTAATGAATTTGCTTTGCCTTAAATCTGACATATAACTATAAGTTAAGGGCTGTATTTGTAGTTTAGTGTTTTCTCAGTGTCACATTTCAGCCGTGGGGCAGCGTGAAGGCTACAACAGTATTAAATGATGTGAGGATCATGAGGTTACATCACATATTTCTCCATGGTTTTTTTCCAGACTATTGAGTCTCTGAACAGTGGGAAGCCGTTTCTGCCCACCCTGTTTGTGGATCTCCAAGGAACCATAAAGACACTGAGATACTTTGCTGGATATGCAGACAAGATCCACGGCACTTCCATTCCAATGGGTAAGATTTGTCAGATTATGTCGACAGCAGCGTTTCTGTGAGAAGAGCAGTGATGAACACAGAGGCTCGTTTCAGAGAAAATACACCTTTTTTTGCCTTTAACATAAAGAAAGATTTTATTTGGTTACATTTTTACTCGTCTTTATTAAATCCACTTTTCTATTTTGTGTTTGTTTGTTGAACCAAATCTCAAACAGAACAAAGTTCACGGTCCATTACTTTTCCTCTGTTTTAGCTGCTGTAACTTCTCCTACACTCACAGACTAAAGACTGTTTTCAGAGATTTGTTGAGAGTGTGAAACACACATGTTTTTTTGACCAGCTGCCAGAAAATAAGTCTGTATTATGATAAAGAGTGATCAAAAGAAAGTAAACATTCATTTACTACGATGAACATATTGATTATAGTTTGTGTTTAAAAACCACACACACACACACACACACACACACACACTTATACTGGACTCAGTAATGTAAAGAATGACTCCAAATACTAACATCGAGCTCGTCCCTCAAATGTGATGGCAGAGGGGAAAGTTGGCTGTCTGTTCCAACAGGAAGCACAGAAAAAAATAAATAAGGGAGGACATGGGAAACCTCCCGAAACCACTGTATTGTCCCTCTCAAAGCTTCTCTTGTACGCTGCTGCCAAATCCACCACGGTGAGCATTTTCCCAGGGCTCAGGTTTAAGCTGCGTTTCTCTTGAAGACGTCCAGAGCAAATAAAAAAGGGCATTCCCGGTGCCTGAATGATGTCATCATATTTGTTCACCTGTCAGGACGACGAGCAGCACATCAACAAATACTTGGCTGGCGTTCATCTTTCACCTCGTATGCTCCGTGATAATGGTGTTACATTTGAATGGGAATGTCGTCATATGCAGCACCTTTGGCTACACACTGTGGTATAGTTTACGTTGCTTGTTCCAGATTGAAATATAAGTCACTTGCAGACGTCATGCTTTCAAACAAACCTCACAGACACTTTGGTTCTTCTTGAAAAGCGCGTGTTTAACGCGGTCATCGTTGCACATTCTCTCACATTCACACACTAAAGAAAGACATTGACTTTAAGCTTCATGTCATCACACAGCTGCCTGTTATCTGGATCATTCCAGTCCAAATGTAACATGAAGCAACTGCAGTATCAGCTCATAACTGATGCGACAAATTTATACACACATTTCTCAACATCAAGTGTGGATGATGAACAAGCATGGCACGCCCTCACTGAGAACCTCCTTTATTCAAGTAATGCAAGAGGAATGAGCAAAGCCTTCCAGTATAACACCCATCTCTATGACCCAACACACACACACACACACACACACAGGCGTTTGTGCAACATTCTTAGTGAGGACACTCATAGACAAAGTGCTTTCCCTGCTCCTAACCTTAACCATCACAGCTAATGCTAAAGGTCAGCTAATCCTGACCTTTAGCCTAAAAGTCTTAACCTCAGAAAAGTCCTTTTAAAAGGTGACGGACGTGAGGACCGGTCAAAATGTCCTCATTCCCTGTGCTTTGTTTTTTGGTCCTCACAAAGACACCCATACAACCCTGGAGACTTACTTTAACCTTAACCACAATTACTACTGACCTAATCTTAATCCTAATCCTAATCCTAATCCTAACCTTAACCTAACATTAAAACATGTCTTCACCTTTAAAGGTACTCATTCACATTATGGGGACTTGATTTTTGTCTCCATAAGGAGGCAAGTCCCCATAATGTGATTGTGTAAACAGATTTAGGTCCCCACGACATAAGGAATACCTGACACACACACACACACACACACGCACACACACACACACACTGCTGGATGCTCCAAACGAAACGTAATCTCTCACCAGGGTAAAGTAACCAAGAATGTTGCGTGTGGATTTACTTACAAAATGAACATGTTGAGTCAATAACAGTGAGGATATCAGGTGGTGACGCTTGTGAGGGCATTTTCAAACTCTCTGTGTGTGTGTGTGTGTGTGCGTGTGTGTGTGTGTGTGTGTGTGTGTGCGCGTGCGTGTGTGTGTGTGTGTGTTCCTCCTCCTCACAGACGGAGAGTATCTGACATTCACCAGACACGAGCCCATTGGAGTTTGTGGACAAATTATCCCAGTGAGTATTCTCCCTTCCTTCATGTGACATGATGGATACAAATGAACATAAAGATAAGAGACGTTTGGCCGAGTTTCCAGAGACTTCGCCGGTTGCTACATTTGCCTGTTTGTTGTCGTTCTGTTGTGCGTTTTCCAGTAATTCCCTGACAGTCACTGTTTATTCGGGTAAGCCTCCAGAATGACAGTGCCAGTGAGTTTGAGTAATAGGGAACGAGAAGCGAGAAGCAGAGGGCTGAGCTCAGGGATTTGACAGAGTGGGTTTGAGGAAAGGAGAATGGTGAGAAAGGAGAAAAACATCAAGGAGAAGGAGACACTGCTGATTGTGCAAGAGTGCAGAAAGCGTGTGGTTCTGTGTTTAGCCCCATGGGCTCCTTTATAAAGCAGAAATAACACAGGCCTGTGTGTTGTACAGTGATATGACTCTTTTTGCTCGTGTGTTGCAATTTCCCGGCTTTCTCAGAATTCTGTGGGAAGAGAAAACGCTGCTGCACACGAGCGCCGAGAACATTTTCTCACTTGACTCTGTTTAGACAGAGAAAATGAGAGTAATTGACTTAAGAGCAATGACTTATTAAACTTGACTTGTGACCACCCAGACGTATGATGTGTGTGTGTGTGTGTGTGTCTCACAGTGGAACTTCCCTCTGATGATGATGGCGTGGAAGCTGGGCCCGGCTCTCTCGTGTGGAAACACTGTTATCCTCAAACCTGCTGAGCAGACGCCGCTCACCTGCCTCTACATCGCAGCTCTGGTGAAGGAGGTAAATGACAGAAATGACTTGTACGAGGCCGACGTTAATAATCCACCACCTGAATCCCAAACACTTAAAGGTTTCCAGTTGGTCTGATATTAATGTAACCACAAAAACAAAATCACATGTGTAACAAAGTCTCACATGTGCCTTTATATCTGTAATCCTGAGATTAACTCTAGTTAATCATGGCTGAAGTTCAAAGGTTTTTGATGCATTTGAACTTTTAAAGGTCCAGTATGTCATTGAAATAGAAAATACTATGTTTGTATGATCATTGAAATCATGGTTTTCATCGACTAAGAAGATCTTCTCTGGTCTGTGAAGGCCACACTCGGCCGGGGTGAGTGAGCACAGGAGTTACAATCTGCAGTCTTTCAACTGTACGGTTGAGGGTTTGATTCCCAGACTGAATGAGTGTGAAATGGTGAATAGCAAAATTGTCGTGTTAAGCAGCTTTCAGTGACCATTAGCCATTAGATCTTTACAGACTGCACCTTTAACACAAATAAGAAGCTCAGGAGTCAATGATTTAGAGTTTTGAATTTGAGCTAAAGTCTGACTTAAAACTTAACCGTTATTACTGATGACACACGGAGAATCACGCTGGACTTTCAGTGAAGCCAAGACTGTCAACACGTTTACAGCAGAACACACAGCAGAACACAGAAAACACACAGAACACAGAACACAGAGAACACCGAACACAGAGAACACACAGAACACAGAACACAGAGAACACACAGAACACAGAGAACACACAGAACACAGAGAACACAGAACACAGAACACACAGAACACACAGAAAACAGAGAACACAGAGAACACAGAACACAGAGAACACCGAACACAGAGAACACACAGAACACAGAACACAGAGAACACACATAACACAGAGAACACAGAGAACACAGAACACAGAACACAGAGAACACACAGAACACAGAGAACACACAGAACACACAGAAAACAGAGAACACAGAGAACACAGAACACAGAGAACACAGAACACACAGAACACAGAGAACACAGAGAACACAGAACACAGAGAACACAGAACACACAGAACACACAGAACACACAGAACACAGAGAACACACAGAACACAGAACACACAGAACACACAGAACACAGAGAACACACAGAACACAGAGAACACAGAACACAGAACACAGAGAACACAGAACACAGGAGAGTCAAAGACACACAGAACACAGAGAACACAGAGAACACACAGAACACAGAGAACACACAGAACACAGAGAACACACAGAACACAGAGAACACACAGAGAAGACAGAGAAGACAGAGACCACAGGAGAGCGAAAGACAGACAGGACATGAATGTGTTCCCTGTGTCTCCCAGTGCTCTGCTTGTGTTTGATGTGCTGGTCGGGAGGTTGGGTTGGGTCCGGATTCCCTCACACTGCCTGTGGTTTTGCTTGGCTCTGCTGTCATCTCCGCTAAAGCTTGTTTCCTCTCATATTGTTTTGACAGGCCGGGTTTCCACCGGGAGTCGTCAATATTTTGCCGGGATTCGGGCCAACGGCAGGAGCTGCGATCGCTTCACACATGGGCATCGACAAAGTGGCCTTCACAGGATCCACTGAGGTACCTTTGTTTCACGTCAGGTGGCTCAGATTAGCACCTGCTTTGCTTTTGTCAGCAAACAGTGACCAACATGTGCACAACTTAAGAGTATTTATGGGATGTTGTGTGTCTGTATTGAAGTTTAAATGACAAACAAATGTGGTCTTACATAAGCTGCGTGCCCTGTCATTACTCTCGGCTTTTCTGCTGCACACACATGCACATATCTGCACTGTCAGGAGCTCTGGAAACACACACACACACACTGAAGGTGACAGCAGCTGTGCAGAGTGACAGCAGATTCCTTTTCTGCACATCATTTAGAAACATCTGTTATTTTTAACAGTAAAAACATCCACACTGTAAAAAAAACGAAAACATTTACAGCAATTCCATCCTATAATTTATGTTTCGATGTGACACGCCTGGATTTCACATGATCTATATAACGCTTGGATCAGCTGTTGTAGTTATATATACTTTATATATATATATATCTATATCTATACAGTATATACAGCGATTGAATGGCCTCTGAAGAGCTCACACAGATAAACACACCACACATGACTGTGGTTCCATGGAAATGAAATCAATGTGATATTATTGACCAGTTTGAGCTCGAGCTGAACATTGCAAACAGAGAAGTGAAGATTTTAGCAGCTGCCATTATTTTATATATAGTATTCTGTATCTAGTATCTTATACTATGATATAGTTAACATTAGAACGTTAAATATTACAAATGTGACACACACACACACACACACACACACACATCTTCTTTTGTTTTATCTTCTCATCTTGAGTGAACGTTTCCTTCGTGAATCGCCTCGTCTTTATTTACGAGTTCTCCTGTCGTTTCATGTGATCTGGAATCAATTAGTGACATGAGAGTGAGTCAGTGCTGTAGAGACGACTGATGCTCAGACAGTGAGTCACCACCACCGCGCTGTAGTAGCTGCGAGGGGGGGGGGGGGGCGGTGTGATGGTGATGATACAGGTGGATTTGAGGATTGTAGGCGCACAGCTCATCTTCATGACTGTAACACACACACACACACACACACAGCTGCTCTGTGTCTCTGATCAAAGACACGTTCAAAAAATCAAGCCAAGAACTGTTGTATATACTGTGTATCTACACACACACACACACACACACACACACACACACACACACACACACACAGAGAGTTCAGTGTTGTGTTTTCCGTGCGTCTGAATGTTTTTTTCTCGTTTGGACACTGAGAGTTTTTTTTTTTCCTCTTTTCTCTGTCAGTGCTCTGGGAAAATAAAACAGAGTGTGTGAGTAAGAGGAATATGAATTCTTGAGTGTAGGGATGTGAGGGAGGTGTGTGTGTGTGTGTGTGTGTGTGGGGGGGGGGGTGGGGGGGGGGTTTCTCAGGCTTATCTGTTGAGTCAATATATCAAAACACTGAGCAAATATCACTTAAACCATTGGATTCATTCTACTCTGCCAAACAACAGATATAAAGATAAGTAGATTTATTTAATGCATCATAAAAGACATTTATTAACATATTAAAACACTAAAATATGAAGTGTGTGTGTGTGTGTGTGTGTCAATACAGGATGTACAATAAAAGTTTTTAATAGTGAATACATGAAGACAGATCTGTCTCTGCGTCTCTGCGTCTCTGTGTCCCTGAGTCTCTGAGTCTCTGCGTCTCTGAGTCTCTGCGTCTCTGCGTCTAAACCTCAGATGTGTTTCTTTTGGGTTCAGGTGGGAAAGCTGATCCAAGAAGCCGCTGGGAAGAGTAACCTGAAGAGAGTGACGCTGGAGCTGGGAGGGAAGAATCCCAACATCATCTTTGCAGATGCTGATAGTGAGTGTTGCCGCCGTCACACTGTTGTGTTATCACGTGTGCGCTTCTCAGGCGCTTTAATGTGGATGGATGGCTTTCATATAAACTCAGCTCACCAAGCTCAGGGTGCCGAGGCTTTCAAATGCTTTCAGCAGCCGTGAGAGGGGCTCCTCAGGCCTGTAAATCAGGAGAATGGACCCTGACTCAGTCGGGTGCTTCAGACGAGACCCATAAATCAGTGGGTTGCGTTAACCCTTCACGGGCAGCAGCAGGCTCCTGTCTCTCAGGTGTCCGCTATCACATTATGTCGAGCGATGTTTACTAAAGCTTTTATAGGAGACAGACTGGTGCGCTCCAATTCACAATATAAATCACAACAATTTAAGAATCCTTTCATGTTTCTGACTCTTTTTACTGCCCTTTCTCTAACACATGTTATTATTTTATATCATTTGAATGCGTAAACCAGCCACGAGATTTGTCTGATAAATAAATCACAGCTTAATTTTATGTTCTTTAAAACATTTTCACATAAATCTCAAGTGAAAGGCTGAAAAAACTTATTTGGCAACCGTGAAAAATGCAACATCTGTGGGCAACGGCCTGGACTCTGGGAACAACTCTACTTTTGTCTTTATATACATATATATATATATATACATATGTAGTAACATTGAGTTGTAAATGATTTCATTTAGAAGAATAGCCATTTTAAAAAACAACAACAACAAGAGTGTTTTAATGTTGGTTTCTGTTCTCAGTGGATTGGGCCGTGGAACAGGCCCACCAGGGTGTGTTTTTCAACGCAGGCCAGTGCTGCACGGCCGGCTCTCGCATCTATGTGGAGGAGCCCATATATGAGGAGTTTGTCCGCAGAAGTGTGGAGAGAGCAAAGAGGAGGACGGTCGGGAGTCCCTTTGATCCCACCACTGAGCAAGGGCCACAGGTGAGAGCAGACCAAGGATTTATCTGAGCTCATTTTATTATTTCAGATTCAGAACACCACACTTTATCTTTTCCCTCCGTCCTCCTCCACCAACACAGATCAGTCGGGAACACCAGAACCGCGTGTTGGACTTTATCCAGAGTGGCATCAGTGAAGGAGCCACGCTGGAGTGCGGTGGAAAAGCTCTGGGCTTGAAAGGTTTCTTCATTGAGCCGACAGTTTTCTCTAATGTGAGGGACGACATGCGCATCGCCAGAGAGGAGGTACACGGACACCGACGCTGCATGTTATTATTCTTTATATCAGTAAATCCAGTGAGTGTAAACTATACCAGAATAAGATTTGATATTTATCCACCATTAGATTATATAATAAATACAAGATTAAAAGTGATCCATTAACATGTGAGCAGTATTTCATGTTGGAATGGTTATTTTATACTGTGCTGTTTTATTTAATGTTTCATCTGATCAGCAGAATATTCAGAATTCATTATATATATATATACATATATGTATAATAATCTGAATTTTCCAACTTGAAGTGTTGGATTATTAGAGTATGTTATTTATGTGTGTGTAGATTTTTGGACCGGTGCAGCAGATCATGAAGTTCAAAACTATGGAGGAAGTGATAGAACGAGCCAACGACACAGATTATGGTCTGGTTGCGGCTGTTTTCACCAGTGACATCAACAAAGCCATGACCATGTCCACCACCCTGCAAGTGGGAACTGTCTGGTAAGTTTCATCTGCCGTCTCTCGCTTTCTCTGCAATCAGGAACATTTTTCAGTATCAAACACAGCAGGCAACAGAAAGCATGAACTGGCAACGCGCCACTCAACTCTCATTACATAAGCCACAAAGAAATGTTTTCCTTCCCTTTTTCACTTCTTTCCCCTCAGCTCAGACATTCAAGATGTAATAAATATCACGAGTAATGTGCCCGTGCAAGGCAACAATGTAAAACATAAACTGCAAATGTAAGCTGACTCCCCAATTTTCTAATTTGTATAAATGAAATGGCCATAAAATGTTACTTCTTGATTTCACCAAAAATTGTTTTGTTTCTTGTGTAATTACGTGCAGATGGTCATGGGCAGGGGTAGAAGTTTAGTTAACGTTCAACATCTGCCAAGAAATCTTCACAACTCGTCATAGTTGAGTGCAACTCCTCTGCGAGCTAAGAAAACATTTTCTCTTGTCCTTCATGCTCCAAACACCAGTGGTGCTGAGGATTCTGGGAGACTTTGAGAAAGACTTAACCTTTTTTAATCGCCGACAACATTTCCTCACCGCCGACACAAACCACACTGATCATACACAAATATGCAGCTGTCAATCCCACAGCTGATGTCGTCCATGTGTCGTCAGGACTCACTCACTCACTACTTTACGTCTCGTTGGTAGATTTGACGTTCAACCAGATTTCCATGAATATTTGAAACACAGACCAGTCATGACTAAATAGAGATGTTTATTTATGAGTTTAAAATGTGTTATGTGATGTGATGTAATAATATATCTTAGAAAAATGACAGTATAATTGTGTTGCAATAGTTTTTCATCTCTTCTAAAAGGTTTGGGAAACACTGCATTAAGCTCTTGGTGTCTGAGAATTTCTCCTACAAGCTTTTCCAAAACAAACTTTGAGCCTTAAACCACTGAATGTTTAATTCTCTGCAAGCTCATTTTTCAGAAGACAATATTAAATTGTGTTGACGATCACTGACATTTGTTTGATTGTATTTATATTCCTTAAGTCCGGCTACTCTGCTCTCTTTACACCAAAAGCAAACAATGAGCATTTCAAAAACAACGTATTTTAGCTCAGTTTGTGCAGATGGAGTTTTAATTGTAAGCGTTTTACAATCACAGGCCCCGTGAGTCAAAGACACAGGAGTGATCAATGTTTTGTGTGTTTCCCAGGATAAACTGCTTCAACGCTCTGAGCTCACAGTGTCCATTTGGAGGATATAAAATGTCTGGCAATGGTCGTGAATTGTGAGTATGACTTGGAAAATGTCCCAAGTGAAAATATACACAGATTAAACACAGTGTTGCTAATACTGGCCGAGTGTTTGGAAAACCTGCTTTTCCAAAATTGCTTAACTACACATAAATCTTTGAGGAGGATATTGCATTGTTCCATATTTGAAACCTTGAAAGCTGAATGAGCAGCACGGTCACTGTTTCCTGTCGTCTGCTTTCAGGGGAGACTGTGGTTTGAAGGAATACTCAGAAGTGAAGACCATCACGATGAAAATGGTCGCTAAGAACTCTTAAGGAAGCCACGTTGTTTCTGGGAGGAGGGAGCATCTTCCTCATCACTGACCTGACCTACAGCAACCATCAAAACTAGTTATCTCCATGGTAACGACAGGCGGTGACCACTTGCTGCTCTCTTCATCCTGAAATCAGCTTCTCCATGGACAGTCCTCCAGCTCCAGTCCCTGTCCAACCGGACAACCACTGAACTACCCCCATACTCTACACCTTCTCCTCTAACTACACTAAAGCACTCTCAGAGACGATGGGTCTAACTGCAAACCCCAATAACAGCCAACTGCTACAGCCCGACCCTCACTCCCCTGATGCTGGATCCTCAGAGACTTAGTCACCGCACTTGCGATCAACCCTTTGCAGCCAGTTTTTCTTTGTCCTGTGCGATCTGATCTTCACAAACCTCATGTTTCATTGTCTTGATAGAATGAATGCAACCATGTCAGCTCATTGAAGACCACTGATGATCTAAGAGTGGATGGAATGTTAATTCACAATTCAATTTGATTTCTAATTGTCTTTGTTTATATTTCAGCTCATATGACTTAACACTGTATGTCAAACCTGTGACTGATGTAAACGTGAACGATTTTAACCTCTTAAAAGCATTTTACTCTCACCTGCTAAAAGAGGAGAAGATGTATTTTAAATAGTATCTAACTGATTTTCATTGATGTCATCTATGTTTATGTTTATACAATCTTATCCTATAAAATTATAAAAATGAACGTAGTTTTTTTTCCAGTAAAAGCTTTTTCTCCACTAAACTATGACTTTATTTGTCAATTTTTGGACGACATACTACACTATGACTTTTCTTTTTTGACGTTAGTTAACAAAAAACACCAGTTAGCACTGTTGAGGCTTTTTCAAGCCTTTTCAAGGCTAACTCTTTCCTCCCATTATCGCAGAGTCGTTGATGATGAAGTTGAAATCCTCGATGAAATTGAAATGACGCAAACGAACGCAACGGAGTATTTTAGTTTGGGAAAGGTTTTTGGAAGTTGTTTTGTTTTGTTTTGACAGTTTTTAGTTTGGTTTTTGTTGTTTTTGAAACACCCAGACACACACACACACACATTCACATACCTCCAGTGGGATTTGAACCCATGATGTCTTGAATCGTGATACGACGTCCTTGTCCACTGGACTACCTTCAGCGCTGGTGATTATCCCCGACAGTGACAGAGGGTTACATGAAATGAGTTAACTGATGAAGGATCAAACAGTTTGTCCTCGTAATTCAGAGATTCAATTTTTGAAAAACCTCTGACCAAGATGAGAAACCAAGAAATTCAGAGTAAGAGCATGAAGTATGTCAGTCCACCAGAAGATGACTTGTATCTCTGAGGTTATAAGTTCTAATCTAACAATGACGAGAAGTTCACACACTTTTAAATCTGTAGACCAAAAACAGAATTTAAAATCAACAAGAAAGTGTTTTTATGCAGCTCAATAAAAGTAGCATAAGCTGTAAGAGTTATACTTGTGTGTGTGTGGTTGTGAGTTCAACTCCTATGATGAGGTGAAGTATACTATGACTTTTTTGTCTCTTTTTGGACCACATACTATACTATGACTTTTTTGTCTCATTTTGGACCACATACTATACTATGACGTTTTTGACCGATTGTGGATGACATACTATACTATGACTTTTTTGACCGATTTTGGACGACATACTGTACTATGACGTTTTTGACCGATTGTGGACGACATACTATACTATGACTTTTTTGTCCGATTTTGGACGACATACTATACTATGACTTTTTTGTCTGATTTTGGACAACATATTATACTATGAATTTTTTGACCGATTTTGGACGACATACTATACTATGACTTTTTTTGAGCAATTTTGGACGACATACTATACTATGACGTTTTTGACCGATTGTGGACGACATACTATACTATGACGTTTTGGACTGATTTTGGACAACATACTATACTATGACTTTTTTGACTGATTTTGGATGACATACTATACTATGATGTTTTGGACCGATTTTGGACAACATATTACACTATGAATTTTTTGACCGATTTTGGACGACATACTATACTATGACTTTATTTGAGCAACTTTGGACGACATACTATACTATGACTTTTTTGACTGATTTTGGACAACATACTTTACTATGACTTTTTTGACCGATTTTGGACGACATACTATACTATGTCGTTTTGGACCGATTTTGGACGACATACTATACTATGATGTTTTGGACCGATTTTGGACAACATATTACACTATGAATTTTTTGACCGATTTTGGACGACATACTATACTATGACTTTATTTGAGCAACTTTGGACGACATACTATACTATGACTTTTTTGACTGATTTTGGACAACATACTTTACTATGACTTTTTTGACCGATTTTGGACGACATACTATACTATGTCGTTTTGGACCGATTTTGGACGACATACTATACTATGATGTTTTGGACCGATTTTGGACAACATATTACACTATGAATTTTTTGACCGATTTTGGACGACATACTATACTATGACGTTTTTGAACAATTTCAGACGACATACTATACTATGACTTTTTTGACCGATTTTGGACGACATACTATACTATGACTTTTTTGACCGATTTTGGACGACATACTTTATACTATGACTTTTTTGACCGATTTTGGACGACATACTATACTATGACTTTTTTGTCTGATTTTGGACGACATACTATACTATGACTTTTTTGACCGATTTTGGACAACATATTATACTATGACTTTTTTGACCGATTTTGGACGACATACTTTATACCATGACTTTTTTGTCTGATTTTGGACAACATACTATACTATGACTTTTTTGACCGATTTTGGACGACATACTATACTATGACTTTTTTGACCAATTTTGGACGACATACTATACTATGATGTTTTGGACCGATTTTGGACGACATACTATACTATGATGTTTTGGACCGATTTTGGACGACATACAATACTATGACTTTTTTGACCGATTTTGGACGACATATTATACTATGACTTTTTTGACCGATTTTGGACGACATACTATACTATGACTTTTTTGACCGATTTTGGACGACATACTTTACTATGACTTTTTTGACCGATTTTGGACAACATACTATACTATGACGTTTTGGACCGATTTTGGACGACATACTATACATGTTTTGGACCGATTTTGGACAACATATTACACTATGAATTTTTTGACCGATTTTGGACGACATACTATACTATGACTTTTTTTGACCAATTTTGGACGACATACTATACTATGACTTTTTTGACCAATTTTGGACGACATACTATACTATGATGTTTTGGACCGATTTTGGACGACATACAATACTATGACTTTTTTGACCGATTTTGGACGACATACTATACTATGATGTTTTGGACCGATTTTGGACAACATATTATACTATGATTTTTTTGACCGATTTTGGACGACATACTATACTATGACTTTTTTTGAGCAATTTTGGACGACATACTATACTATGACTTTTTTGACCGATTTTGGACGACATACTTTACTATGACTTTTTTGACCGATTTTGGACGACATACTATACTATGACTTTTTTTGACCAATTTTGGACGACATACTATACTATGACTTTTTTGACCGATTTTGGACGACATACTATACTATGACTTTTTTTGAGCAATTTTGGACGACATACTATACTATGACTTTTTTTGAGCAATTTTGGACGACATACTATACTATGACTTTTTTGACTGATTTTGGACGACATACTTTACTATGACTTTTTTGACCGATTTTGGACGACATACTATACTATGACTTTTTTTGACCAATTTTGGACGACATACTATACTATGACTTTTTTGACTGATTTTGGACGACATACTTTACTATGACTTTTTTGACCGATTTTGGACGACATACTATACTATGACTTTTTTGAACAATTTCAGACGACATACTATACTATGACTTTTTTGACCGATTTTGGACGACATACTATACTATGACGTTTTGGACCGATTTTGGACGACATACTATATACTATGATGTTTTGGACCGATTTTGGACAACATATTACACGATGAATTTTTTGACCGATTTTGGACGACATACTATACTATGACTTTTTTTGAGCAATTTTGGACGACATACTATACTATGACTTTTTTGACTGATTTTGGACGACATACTTTACTATGACTTTTTTGACCGATTTTGGACGACATACTATACTATGACTTTTTTTGACCAATTTTGGACGACATACTATACTATGACTTTTTTGAGTGATTTTGGACGACATACTTTACTATGACTTTTTTGACCGATTTTGGACGACATACTATACTATGACTTTTTTTGACCAATTTTGGACGACATACTATACTATGACTTTTTTGACTGATTTTGGACGACATACTTTACTATGACTTTTTTGACCGATTTTGGACGACATACTATACTATGACTTTTTTTGACCAATTTTGGACGACATACTATACTATGACTTTTTTGAGTGATTTTGGACGACATACTTTACTATGACTTTTTTGACCGATTTTGGACGACATACTGTACTATGACTTTTTTTGACCAATTTTGGACGACATACTATACTATGACTTTTTTGACCGATTTTGGACGACATACTATACTATGACTTTCTTGTCAGATTTTGGACGACATACTATACTATGACTTTTTTGACCGATTTTGGACGACATACTATACTATGACTTTTTTGTCCGATTTTGGACGACATACTATACTATGACTTTTTTGACCAATTTTGGACGACATACTATACTATGACTTTTTTGACCGATTTTGGACGACATACTATACTATGACGTTTTTGACCGATTGTGGACGACATACTATACTATGACTTTTTTGTCCGATTTTGGACGACATACTATACTATGACTTTTTTGTCCGATTTTGGACGACATACTATACCATGACTTTTTTGTCTGATTTTGGACAACATATTATACTATGACTTTTTTGACCGATTTTGGACGACATACTATACTATGACTTTTTTGACCAATTTTGGACGACATACTATACTATGATGTTTTGGACCGATTTTGGACGACATACTATACTATGATGTTTTGGACCGATTTTGGACGACATACAATACTATGACTTTTTTGACCGATTTTGGACGACATACTATACTATGATGTTTTGGACCGATTTTGGACGACATACAATACTATGACTTTTTTGACCGATTTTGGACGACATACTATACTATGACTTTTTTTGAGCAATTTATGACGACATCCTATACTATGACTTTTTTGACCGATTTTGGACGACATACTTTACTATGACTTTTTTTGACCAATTTTGGACGACATACTATACTATGACTTTTTTGACCGATTTTGGACGACATACTATACTATGACTTTTTTTGAGCAATTTTGGACGACATACTATACTATGACTTTTTTTGAGCAATTTTGGACGACATACTATACTATGACTTTTTTGACTGATTTTGGACGACATACTTTACTATGACTTTTTTGACCGATTTTGGACGACATACTATACTATGACTTTTTTTGACCAATTTTGGACGACATACTATACTATGACTTTTTTGACTGATTTTGGACGACATACTTTACTATGACTTTTTTGACCGATTTTGGACGACATACTATACTATGACGTTTTGGACCGATTTTGGACGACATACTATACTATGATGTTTTGGACCGATTTTGGACAACATATTACACGATGAATTTTTTGACCGATTTTGGACGACATACTATACTATGACTTTTTTTGAGCAATTTTGGACGACATACTATACTATGACTTTTTTGACTGATTTTGGACGACATACTTTACTATGACTTTTTTGACCGATTTTGGACGACATACTATACTATGACTTTTTTTGACCAATTTTGGACGACATACTATACTATGACTTTTTTGAGTGATTTTGGACGACATACTTTACTATGACTTTTTTGACCGATTTTGGACGACATACTGTACTATGACTTTTTTTGACCAATTTTGGACGACATACTATACTATGACTTTTTTGACTGATTTTGGACGACATACTTTACTATGACTTTTTTGACCGATTTTGGACGACATACTATACTATGACTTTTTTTGACCAATTTTGGACGACATACTATACTATGACTTTTTTGAGTGATTTTGGACGACATACTTTACAATGACTTTTTTGACCGATTTTGGACGACATACTGTACTATGACTTTTTTTGACCAATTTTGGACGACATACTATACTATGACTTTTTTGACTGATTTTGGACGACATACTTTACTATGACTTTTTTGACCGATTTTGGACGACATACTATACTATGACGTTTTGGACCGATTTTGGACGACATACTATACTATGATGTTTTGGACCGATTTTGGACAACATATTACACTATGAATTTTTTGACCGATTTTGGACGACATACTATACTATGACTTTTTTGACTGATTTTGGACGACATACTTTACTATGACTTTTTTGACCGATTTTGGACGACATACTATACTATGACTTTTTTGACCGATTTTGGACGACATACTATACTATGACTTTTTTTGACCAATTTTGGACGACATACTATACTATGACTTTTTTTGACCAATTTTGGACGACATACTATACTATGACTTTTTTGACTGATTTTGGACGACATACTTTACTATGACTTTTTTGACCGATTTTGGACGACATACTATACTATGACTTTTTTGACCAATTTTGGACGACATACTATACTATGACTTTTTTGACCGATTTTGGACGACATACTATACTATGACGTTTTTGACCGATTGTGGACGACATACTATACTATGACTTTTTTGTCCGATTTTGGACGACATACTATACTATGACTTTTTTGTCCGATTTTGGACGACATACTATACCATGACTTTTTTGTCTGATTTTGGACAACATACTATACTATGACTTTTTTGACCGATTTTGGACGACATACTATACTATGACTTTTTTGACCAATTTTGGACGACATACTATACTATGATGTTTTGGACCGATTTTGGACGACATACTATACTATGATGTTTTGGTTCGATTTTGGACGACATACAATACTATGACTTTTTTGACCGATTTTGGACGACATATTATACTATGACTTTTTTGACCGATTTTGGACGACATACTATACTATGACTTTTTTGACCGATTTTGGACGACATACTTTACTATGACTTTTTTGACCGATTTTGGACAACATACTATACTATGACGTTTTGGACCGATTTTGGACGACATACTATACATGTTTTGGACCGATTTTGGACAACATATTACACTATGAATTTTTTGACCGATTTTGGACGACATACTATACTATGACTTTTTTTGACCAATTTTGGACGACATACTATACTATGACTTTTTTGACCAATTTTGGACGACATACTATACTATGATGTTTTGGACCGATTTTGGACGACATACTATACTATGATGTTTTGGACCGATTTTGGACGACATACAATACTATGACTTTTTTGACCGATTTTGGACGACATACTATACTATGACTTTTTTGACCGATTTTGGACGACATACTATACTATGACTTTTTTGACCGATTTTGGACGACATACTATACTATGACTTTTTTGACCGATTTTGGACGACATACTATACTATGACTTTTTTGTCTGATTTTGGACGACATACTATACTATGACTTTCTTGTCAGATTTTGGACGACATACTATACTATGACTTTTTTGACCGATTTTGGACGACATACTATACTATGACTTTTTTGTCTGATTTTGGACGACATACTATACTATGACTTTTTTTGACCGATTTTGGACGACATACTATACTATGACTTTTTTTGACCAATTTTGGACGACAAACTATACTATGACTTTTTTGACCAATTTTGGACGACATACTATACTATGATGTTTTGGACCGATTTTGGACGACATACTATACTATGATGTTTTGGACCGATTTTGGACAACATATTACACGATGAATTTTTTGACCGATTTTGGACGACATACTATACTATGACTTTTTTTGAGCAATTTTGGACGACATACTATACTATGACTTTTTTGACTGATTTTGGACGACATACTTTACTATGACTTTTTTGACCGATTTTGGACGACATACTATACTATGACTTTTTTTGACCAATTTTGGACGACATACTATACTATGACTTTTTTGAGTGATTTTGGACGACATACTTTACTATGACTTTTTTGACCGATTTTGGACGACATACTGTACTATGACTTTTTTTGACCAATTTTGGACGACATACTATACTATGACTTTTTTGACTGATTTTGGACGACATACTTTACTATGACTTTTTTGACCGATTTTGGACGACATACTATACTATGACTTTTTTTGACCAATTTTGGACGACATACTATACTATGACTTTTTTGAGTGATTTTGGACGACATACTTTACTATGACTTTTTTGACCGATTTTGGACGACATACTGTACTATGACTTTTTTTGACCAATTTTGGACGACATACTATACTATGACTTTTTTGACTGATTTTGGACGACATACTTTACTATGACTTTTTTGACCGATTTTGGACGACATACTATACTATGACGTTTTGGACCGATTTTGGACGACATACTATACTATGATGTTTTGGACCGATTTTGGACAACATATTACACTATGAATTTTTTGACCGATTTTGGACGACATACTATACTATGACTTTTTTGACTGATTTTGGACGACATACTTTACTATGACTTTTTTGACCGATTTTGGACGACATACTATACTATGACTTTTTTGACCGATTTTGGACGACATACTATACTATGACTTTTTTTGACCAATTTTGGACGACATACTATACTATGACTTTTTTTGACCAATTTTGGACGACATACTATACTATGACTTTTTTGACTGATTTTGGACGACATACTTTACTATGACTTTTTTGACCGATTTTGGACGACATACTATACTATGACTTTTTTGACCAATTTTGGACGACATACTATACTATGACTTTTTTGACCGATTTTGGACGACATACTATACTATGACGTTTTTGACCGATTGTGGACGACATACTATACTATGACTTTTTTGTCCGATTTTGGACGACATACTATACTATGACTTTTTTGTCCGATTTTGGACGACATACTATACCATGACTTTTTTGTCTGATTTTGGACAACATACTATACTATGACTTTTTTGACCGATTTTGGACGACATACTATACTATGACTTTTTTGACCAATTTTGGACGACATACTATACTATGATGTTTTGGACCGATTTTGGACGACATACTATACTATGATGTTTTGGTTCGATTTTGGACGACATACAATACTATGACTTTTTTGACCGATTTTGGACGACATATTATACTATGACTTTTTTGACCGATTTTGGACGACATACTATACTATGACTTTTTTGACCGATTTTGGACGACATACTTTACTATGACTTTTTTGACCGATTTTGGACAACATACTATACTATGACGTTTTGGACCGATTTTGGACGACATACTATACATGTTTTGGACCGATTTTGGACAACATATTACACTATGAATTTTTTGACCGATTTTGGACGACATACTATACTATGACTTTTTTTGACCAATTTTGGACGACATACTATACTATGACTTTTTTGACCAATTTTGGACGACATACTATACTATGATGTTTTGGACCGATTTTGGACGACATACTATACTATGATGTTTTGGACCGATTTTGGACGACATACAATACTATGACTTTTTTGACCGATTTTGGACGACATACTATACTATGACTTTTTTGACCGATTTTGGACGACATACTATACTATGACTTTTTTGACCGATTTTGGACGACATACTATACTATGACTTTTTTGACCGATTTTGGACGACATACTATACTATGACTTTTTTGTCTGATTTTGGACGACATACTATACTATGACTTTCTTGTCAGATTTTGGACGACATACTATACTATGACTTTTTTGACCGATTTTGGACGACATACTATACTATGACTTTTTTGTCTGATTTTGGACGACATACTATACTATGACTTTTTTTGACCGATTTTGGACGACATACTATACTATGACTTTTTTTGACCAATTTTGGACGACAAACTATACTATGACTTTTTTGACCAATTTTGGACGACATACTATACTATGATGTTTTGGACCGATTTTGGACGACATACTATACTATGATGTTTTGGACCGATTTTGGACGACATACAATACTATGACTTTTTTGACCGATTTTGGACGACATACTATATTATGACTTTTTTGACCGATTTTGGACGACATACTATACTATGACTTTTTTGACCGATTTTGGACGACATACTATACTATGACTTTTTTGACCGATTTTGGACGACATACTATACTATGACTTTTTTGTCTGATTTTGGACGACATACTATACTATGACTTTCTTGTCAGATTTTGGACGACATACTATACTATGACTTTTTTGACCGATTTTGGACGACATACTATACTATGACTTTTTTGTCCGATTTTGGACGACATACTATACTATGACTTTTTTGACCAATTTTGGACGACATACTATACTATGACTTTTTTGACCGATTTTGGACGACATACTATACTATGACGTTTTTGACCGATTGTGGACGACATACTATACTATGACTTTTTTGTCCGATTTTGGACGACATACTATACTATGACTTTTTTGTCCGATTTTGGACGACATACTATACCATGACTTTTTTGTCTGATTTTGGACAACATATTATACTATGACTTTTTTGACCGATTTTGGACGACATACTATACTATGACTTTTTTGACCGATTTTGGACGACATACTATACTATGACTTTTTTGTCTGATTTTGGACGACATACTATACTATGACTTTTTTTGACCGATTTTGGACGACATACTATACTATGACTTTTTTGACCGATTTTGGACGACATACTATACTATGACTTTTTTGACCGATTTTGGACGACATACTATACTATGACTTTTTTGTCTGATTTTGGACGACATACTATACTATGACTTTTTTTGACCGATTTTGGACGACATACTATACTATGACGTTTTTCACCGATTGTGGACGACATACTATACTATGACGTTTTGGACCGATTTTGGACGACATACTATACTATGAATTTTTGGACCGATTTTGGACAACATATTACACTATGAATTTTTTGACCGATTTTGGACGACATACTATACTATGACTTTTTTGAACAATTTCAGACGACATACTATACTATGACTTTTTTGACCGATTTTGGACGACATACTATACTATGACTTTTTTGACCGATTTTGGACGACATACTATACTATGACTTTTTTGTCCGATTTTGGACGACATACTATACTATGACTTTTTTGACCAATTTTGGACGACATACTATACTATGACTTTTTTGACCGATTTTGGACGACATACTATACTATGACGTTTTTGACCGATTGTGGACGACATACTATACTATGACTTTTTTGTCCGATTTTGGACGACATACAATACTATGACTTTTTTGACCGATTTTGGACGACATACTATACTATGACTTTTTTGACCGATTTTGGACGACATACTATACTATGACTTTTTTGACCGATTTTGGACGACATACTATACTATGACTTTTTTGACCGATTTTGGACGACATACTATACTATGACTTTTTTGACCGATTTTGGACGACATACTATACTATGACTTTTTTGACCGATTTTGGACGACATACTATACTATGACTTTTTTGTCTGATTTTGGACGACATACTATACTATGACTTTCTTGTCAGATTTTGGACGACATACTATACTATGACTTTTTTGACCGATTTTGGACGACATACTATACTATGACTTTTTTGACCGATTTTGGACGACATACTATACTATGACTTTTTTGTCTGATTTTGGACGACATACTATACTATGACTTTTTTTGACCGATTTTGGACGACATACTATACTATGACGTTTTTCACCGATTGTGGACGACATACTATACTATGACGTTTTGGACCGATTTTGGACGACATACTATACTATGAATTTTTGGACCGATTTTGGACAACATATTACACTATGAATTTTTTGACCGATTTTGGACGACATACTATACTATGACTTTTTTGAACAATTTCAGACGACATACTATACTATGACTTTTTTGACCGATTTTGGACGACATACTATACTATGACTTTTTTGACCGATTTTGGACGACATACTATACTATGACTTTTTTGTCCGATTTTGGACGACATACTATACTATGACTTTTTTGACCAATTTTGGACGACATACTATACTATGACTTTTTTGACCGATTTTGGACGACATACTATACTATGACGTTTTTGACCGATTTTGGACGACATACTATACTATGACTTTTTTGTCTGATTTTGGACGACATACTATACTATGACTTTTTTGACCGATTTTGGACGACATACTATACTATGACTTTTTTGTCCGATTTTGGACGACATACTATACTATGACTTTTTTGACCGATTTTGGACGACATACTATACTATGACTTTTTTGACCGATTTTGGACGACATACTGTACTATGACTGTTTTGACCGATTTTGGACGACATACTATACTATGACTGTTTTGACGGATTTTGGACGACATACTATACTATGACTTTTTTGTCTGATTTTGGACGACATACTTATACTATGACTTTTTTGACCGATTTTGGAAGACATACTATACTATGACTTTTTTGTCTGATTTTGGACGACATACTATACTATGACTTTTTTGACCGATTGTGGACGACATACTATACTATGACTTTTTTGACCAATTTTGGACGACATACTATACTATGACGTTTTTGACTGATTGTGGACGACATACTATACTATGACGTTATTGACCGATTGTGGACGACATACTATACTATGACGTTATTGACCGATTTTGGACGACACAGTCAAAAAAGTCATACTATAGTATGTCGCCCAAAATCAGTCAAAAGTCATAGTAAAGTATGTCGTCCAAAATCGGTCAAAAAAGTCATGGTATAGTATGTCGTCCAAAATCGGTCTAAAACGTCATAGTATAGTATGTCTTCCAAAATTGGTCAAGAAAGTCATAGTGAAGTATGTCGTCCAAAATCGGTCAAAAAAGTCATGGTATAGTATGTTGTCCAAAATCGGTCCAAAATGTCATAGTAGAGTATGTCTTCCAAAACCACTCGAAAAAGTCATAGTATAGTATGTCGTTCAAAGTTTAACTTGTATGATTCAGGATTGCAGAGTCTCTTTGTTCCAACCAGGTCTTGAACCCGGATCTTCTACATCGAAGGGATGAGTGCTAACCACTGCACCAATCTTGCAGTACTATATGTCATCACATCACCATCCTATAGTGTGCAGTCCAAAATCGGTCAAAAAGTCATAGTATAGTATGTCATCCAAAATCGGTCAAAAACGTCATAGTATAGTATGCCGTCCAAAACCACTCGAAAAAGTCATAGTCTAGTATGTCGTTCAAAATCAGACAAAAAAGTCATAGTATAGTATGTCGTCCAAAATCAGTCCAAAACGTCATAGTATAGTATGTCGTCCAAAACCACTCGAAAAAGTCATAGTATAGTATGTCGTTCAAAATCAGACAAAAAAGTCATAGTATAGTATGTCGTCCAAAATCGGTCCAAAACGTCATAGTATAGCATGTCGTCCAAAATCGCTCAAAAAAGTCATAGTATAGTATGTCGTCCAAAATCGGTCCAAAACGTCATAGTATAGTATGTCGTCCAAAATCGCTCAAAAAAGTCATAGTATAGTATGTCGTCCAAAATCAGACAAAAAAGTCATAGTATAGTATGTCGTCCGAAATCTGACAAAAACGTCATAGTATAGTATGTCGTCCAAATCTGACAAAAAAGTCATAGTATAGTATGTCATCCAAATCTGACAAAAAAGTCATAGTTTAGTATGTCGTCCAAATCTGACAAAAAAGTCATAGTATAGTATGTCGTCCAAAATCTGACAAAAAAAGTCATAGTATAGTATGTCGTCCGAAATCTGACAAAAACGTCATAGTATAGTACGTCGTCCAAATCTGACAAAAAAGTCATAGTTTAGTATGTCGTCCAAAATCGGTCAAAAAAGTCATAGTATAGTATGTCGTCAAAAATCGGTCAAAAACGTCATAGTATAGCATGTCGTCCAAAATCAGTCAAAAAAGTCATAGTATAGTATGTCGCCCAAAATCAGTCAAAAGTCATAGTAAAGTATGTCGTCCAAAATCGGTCCAAAACATCATAGTATAGTATGTCGTCCAAAACCACTCAAAAAAATCATAGTATAGTATGTCGTCCAAAATCGGTCAAAAAAGTCATAGTATTGTATGTCGTCCAAAATCAGACAAAAAAGTCATAGTATAGTATGTCGTCCAAAATCGGTCAAAAAAGTCATAGTATTGTATGTCGTCCAAAATCAGACAAAAAAGTCATAGTATAGTATGTCGTCCAAAATCGGTCAAAAAAGTCATAGTATAGTATGTCGTCCAAAATCGGTCCAAAACGTCATAGTATAGTATGTCGTCCAAAATCGCTCAAAAAAGTCATAGTATAGTATGTCGTCCAAAATCGGTCCAAAACGTCATAGTATAGTATGTCGTCCAAAATCGCTCAAAAAAGTCATAGTATAGTATGTCGTCCAAAATCGGTCAAAAACGTCATAGTATAGTATGTCGTCCAAAATCAGACAAAAAAGTCATAGTATAGTATGTCGTCCGAAATCTGACAAAAACGTCATAGTATAGTATGTCGTCCAAATCTGACAAAAAAGTCATAGTATAGTATGTCATCCAAATCTGACAAAAAAGTCATAGTTTAGTATGTCGTCCAAATCTGACAAAAAAGTCATAGTATAGTATGTCGTCCAAAATCTGACAAAAAAAGTCATAGTATAGTATGTCGTCCGAAATCTGACAAAAACGTCATAGTATAGTATGTCGTCCAAATCTGACAAAAAAGTCATAGTTTAGTATGTCGTCCAAAATCGGTCAAAAAAGTCATAGTATAGTATGTCGTCCGAAATCTGACAAAAACGTCATAGTATAGTATGTCGTCCAAATCTGACAAAAAAGTCATAGTATAGTATGTCATCCAAATCTGACAAAAAAGTCATAGTTTAGTATGTCGTCCAAATCTGACAAAAAAGTCATAGTATAGTATGTCGTCCAAAATCTGACAAAAAAAGTCATAGTATAGTATGTCGTCCGAAATCTGACAAAAACGTCATAGTATAGTATGTCGTCCAAATCTGACAAAAAAGTCATAGTTTAGTATGTCGTCCAAAATCGGTCAAAAAAGTCATAGTATAGTATGTCGTCAAAAATCGGTCAAAAACGTCATAGTATAGCATGTCGTCCAAAATCAGTCAAAAAAGTCATAGTATAGTATGTCGCCCAAAATCAGTCAAAAGTCATAGTAAAGTATGTCGTCCAAAATCGGTCCAAAACATCATAGTATAGTATGTCGTCCAAAACCACTCAAAAAAATCATAGTATAGTATGTCGTCCAAAATCGGTCAAAAAAGTCATAGTATTGTATGTCGTCCAAATCTGACAAAAAAGTCATAGTATAGTATGTCGTCCAAAATCGGTCAAAAAAGTCATAGTATAGTATGTCGTCAAAAATCGGTCAAAAACGTCATAGTATAGCATGTCGTCCAAAATCAGTCAAAAAAGTCATAGTATAGTATGTCGCCCAAAATCAGTCAAAAGTCATAGTAAAGTATGTCGTCCAAAATCGGTCCAAAACGTCATAGTATAGTATGTCGTCCAAAATCGGTCCAAAACGTCATAGTATAGTATGTCGTCCAAAATCGCTCAAAAAAGTCATAGTATAGTATGTCGTCCAAAATCGGTCAAAAACGTCATAGTATAGTATGTCGTCCAAAATCAGACAAAAAAGTCATAGTATAGTATGTCGTCCAAAATCGGTCAAAAAAGTCATAGTATAGTATGTCGTCCAAAATCAGACAAAAAAGTCATAGTATAGTATGTCGTCCGAAATCTGACAAAAACGTCATAGTATAGTATGTCGTCCAAATCTGACAAAAAAGTCATAGTATAGTATGTCATCCAAATCTGACAAAAAAGTCATAGTTTAGTATGTCGTCCAAATCTGACAAAAAAGTCATAGTATAGTATGTCGTCCAAAATCTGACAAAAAAAGTCATAGTATAGTATGTCGTCCGAAATCTGACAAAAACGTCATAGTATAGTATGTCGTCCAAATCTGACAAAAAAGTCATAGTTTAGTATGTCGTCCAAAATCGGTCAAAAAAGTCATAGTATAGTATGTCGTCAAAAATCGGTCAAAAACGTCATAGTATAGCATGTCGTCCAAAATCAGTCAAAAAAGTCATAGTATAGTATGTCGCCCAAAATCAGTCAAAAGTCATAGTAAAGTATGTCGTCCAAAATCGGTCCAAAACATCATAGTATAGTATGTCGTCCAAAACCACTCAAAAAAATCATAGTATAGTATGTCGTCCAAAATCGGTCAAAAAAGTCATAGTATTGTATGTCGTCCAAAATCAGACAAAAAAGTCATAGTATAGTATGTCGTCCAAAATCGGTCAAAAAAGTCATAGTATTGTATGTCGTCCAAAATCAGACAAAAAAGTCATAGTATAGTATGTCGTCCAAAATCGGTCAAAAAAGTCATAGTATAGTATGTCGTCCAAAATCGGTCCAAAACGTCATAGTATAGTATGTCATCCAAAATCGCTCAAAAAAGTCATAGTATAGTATGTCGTCCAAAATCGGTCAAAAACGTCATAGTATAGTATGTCGTCCAAAATCAGACAAAAAAGTCATAGTATAGTATGTCGTCCAAAATCGGTCAAAAAAGTCATAGTATAGTATGTCGTCCAAAATCAGACAAAAAAGTCATAGTATAGTATGTCGTCCAAAATCGGTCAAAAAAGTCATAGTATAGTATGTCGTCCAAAATCAGACAAAAAAGTCATAGTATAGTATGTCGTCCGAAATCTGACAAAAACGTCATAGTATAGTATGTCGTCCAAATCTGACAAAAAAGTCATAGTATAGTATGTCGTCCAAATCTGATAAAAAAGTCATAGTTTAGTATGTCGTCCAAAATCGGTCAAAAAAGTCATAGTATAGTATGTCGTCAAAAATCGGTCAAAAACGTCATAGTATAGCATGTCGTCCAAAATCAGTCAAAAAAGTCATAGTATAGTATGTCGCCCAAAATCAGTCAAAAGTCATAGTAAAGTATGTCGTCCAAAATCGGTCCAAAACGTCATAGTATAGTATGTCGTCCAAAACCACTCAAAAAAATCATAGTATAGTATGTCGTCCAAAATCGGTCAAAAAAGTCATAGTATAGTATGTCGTCCAAAATCAGACAAAAAAGTCATAGTATAGTATGTCGTCCGAAATCTGACAAAAACGTCATAGTATAGTATGTCGTCCAAATCTGACAAAAAAGTCATAGTATAGTATGTCGTCCAAATCTGACAAAAAAGTCATAGTTTAGTATGTCGTCCAAAATCGGTCAAAAAAGTCATAGTATAGTATGTCGTCCAAAATCGGTCCAAAACGTCATAGTATAGTATGTCATCCAAAATCGCTCAAAAAAGTCATAGTATAGTATGTCGTCCAAAATCGGTCAAAAACGTCATAGTATAGTATGTCGTCCAAAATCAGACAAAAAAGTCATAGTATAGTATGTCGTCCAAAATCGGTCAAAAAAGTCATAGTATAGTATGTCGTCCAAAATCAGACAAAAAAGTCATAGTATAGTATGTCGTCCGAAATCTGACAAAAACGTCATAGTATAGTATGTCGTCCAAATCTGACAAAAAAGTCATAGTATAGTATGTCGTCCAAATCTGATAAAAAAGTCATAGTTTAGTATGTCGTCCAAAATCGGTCAAAAAAGTCATAGTATAGTATGTTGTCAAAAATCGGTCAAAAACGTCATAGTATAGCATGTCGTCCAAAATCAGTCAAAAAAGTCATAGTATAGTATGTCGCCCAAAATCAGTCAAAAGTCATAGTAAAGTATGTCGTCCAAAATCGGTCCAAAACGTCATAGTATAGTATGTCGTCCAAAACCACTCAAAAAAATCATAGTATAGTATGTCGTCCAAAATCGGTCAAAAAAGTCATAGTATAGTATGTCGTCCAAAATCAGACAAAAAAGTCATAGTATAGTATGTCGTCCGAAATCTGACAAAAACGTCATAGTATAGTATGTCGTCCAAATCTGACAAAAAAGTCATAGTATAGTATGTCGTCCAAATCTGACAAAAAAGTCATAGTTTAGTATGTCGTCCAAAATCGGTCAAAAAAGTCATAGTATAGTATGTCGTCAAAAATCGGTCAAAAACGTCATAGTATAGCACGTCGTCCAAAATCAGTCAAAAAAGTCATAGTATAGTATGTCGTCAAAAATCGGTCAAAAACGTCATAGTATAGCATGTCGTCCAAAATCAGTCAAAAAAGTCATAGTTTAGTATGTCGTCCAAAATCGGTCAAAAAAGTCATAGTATAGTATGTCGTCAAAAATCGGTCAAAAACGTCATAGTATAGCATGTCGTCCAAAATCAGTCAAAAAAGTCATAGTATAGTATGTCGCCCAAAATCAGTCAAAAGTCATAGTAAAGTATGTCGTCCAAAATCGGTCCAAAACGTCATAGTATAGTATGTCGTCCAAAACCACTCAAAAAAATCATAGTAGTATGTCGTCCAAAATCGGTCAAAAAAGTCATAGTATTGTATGTCGTCCAAAATCAGACAAAAAAGTCATAGTATAGTATGTCGTCCAAAATCGGTCAAAAAAAGTCATAGTATTGTATGTCGTCCAAAATCAGACAAAAAAGTCATAGTATAGTATGTCGTCCAAAATCGCTCAAAAAAAGTCATAGTATAGTATGTCGTCCAAAATCGCTCAAAAAAAGTCATAGTATAGTATGTCGCCCAAAATCAGTCAAAAGTCATAGTAAAGTATGTCGTCCAAAATCGGTCCAAAACGTCATAGTATAGTATGCCGTCCAAAACCACTCGAAAAAGTCATAGTCTAGTATGTCGTTCAAAATCAGACAAAAAAGTCATAGTATAGTATGTCGTCCAAAATCAGTCCAAAACGTCATAGTATAGTATGTCGTCCAAAACCACTCGAAAAAGTCATAGTATAGTATGTCGTTCAAAATCAGACAAAAAAGTCATAGTATAGTATGTCGTCCAAAATCGGTCCAAAACGTCATAGTATAGCATGTCGTCCAAAATCGCTCAAAAAAGTCATAGTATAGTATGTCGTCCAAAATCGGTCCAAAACGTCATAGTATAGTATGTCGTCCAAAATCGCTCAAAAAAGTCATAGTATAGTATGTCGTCCAAAATCGGTCAAAAACGTCATAGTATAGTATGTCGTCCAAAATCAGACAAAAAAGTCATAGTATAGTATGTCGTCCAAAATCGGTCAAAAAAGTCATAGTATAGTATGTCGTCCAAAATCAGACAAAAAAGTCATAGTATAGTATGTCGTCCGAAATCTGACAAAAACGTCATAGTATAGTATGTCGTCCAAATCTGACAAAAAAGTCATAGTATAGTATGTCATCCAAATCTGACAAAAAAGTCATAGTTTAGTATGTCGTCCAAATCTGACAAAAAAGTCATAGTATAGTATGTCGTCCAAAATCTGACAAAAAAAGTCATAGTATAGTATGTCGTCCGAAATCTGACAAAAACGTCATAGTATAGTACGTCGTCCAAATCTGACAAAAAAGTCATAGTTTAGTATGTCGTCCAAAATCGGTCAAAAAAGTCATAGTATAGTATGTCGTCAAAAATCGGTCAAAAACGTCATAGTATAGCATGTCGTCCAAAATCAGTCAAAAAAGTCATAGTATAGTATGTCGCCCAAAATCAGTCAAAAGTCATAGTAAAGTATGTCGTCCAAAATCGGTCCAAAACATCATAGTATAGTATGTCGTCCAAAACCACTCAAAAAAATCATAGTATAGTATGTCGTCCAAAATCGGTCAAAAAAGTCATAGTATTGTATGTCGTCCAAAATCAGACAAAAAAGTCATAGTATAGTATGTCGTCCAAAATCGGTCAAAAAAGTCATAGTATTGTATGTCGTCCAAAATCAGACAAAAAAGTCATAGTATAGTATGTCGTCCAAAATCGGTCAAAAAAGTCATAGTATAGTATGTCGTCCAAAATCGGTCCAAAACGTCATAGTATAGTATGTCGTCCAAAATCGCTCAAAAAAGTCATAGTATAGTATGTCGTCCAAAATCGGTCCAAAACGTCATAGTATAGTATGTCGTCCAAAATCGCTCAAAAAAGTCATAGTATAGTATGTCGTCCAAAATCGGTCAAAAACGTCATAGTATAGTATGTCGTCCAAAATCAGACAAAAAAGTCATAGTATAGTATGTCGTCCAAAATCGGTCAAAAAAGTCATAGTATAGTATGTCGTCCAAAATCAGACAAAAAAGTCATAGTATAGTATGTCGTCCGAAATCTGACAAAAACGTCATAGTATAGTATGTCGTCCAAATCTGACAAAAAAGTCATAGTAAAGTATGTCGTCCAAATCTGACAAAAAAGTCATAGTTTAGTATGTCGTCCAAAATCGGTCAAAAAAGTCATAGTATAGTATGTCGTCAAAAATCGGTCAAAAACGTCATAGTATAGCATGTCGTCCAAAATCAGTCAAAAAAGTCATAGTATAGTATGTCGCGCAAAATCAGTCAAAAGTCATAGTAAAGTATGTCGTCCAAAATCGGTCCAAAACGTCATAGTATAGTATGTCGTCCAAAATCGGTCCAAAACGTCATAGTATAGTATGTCGTCCAAAATCGCTCAAAAAAGTCATAGTATAGTATGTCGTCCAAAATCGGTCAAAAACGTCATAGTATAGTATGTCGTCCAAAATCAGACAAAAAAGTCATAGTATAGTATGTCGTCCAAAATCGGTCAAAAAAGTCATAGTATAGTATGTCGTCCAAAATCAGACAAAAAAGTCATAGTATAGTATGTCGTCCGAAATCTGACAAAAACGTCATAGTATAGTATGTCGTCCAAATCTGACAAAAAAGTCATAGTATAGTATGTCATCCAAATCTGACAAAAAAGTCATAGTTTAGTATGTCGTCCAAATCTGACAAAAAAGTCATAGTATAGTATGTCGTCCAAAATCTGACAAAAAAAGTCATAGTATAGTATGTCGTCCGAAATCTGACAAAAACGTCATAGTATAGTATGTCGTCCAAATCTGACAAAAAAGTCATAGTTTAGTATGTCGTCCAAAATCGGTCAAAAAAGTCATAGTATAGTATGTCGTCAAAAATCGGTCAAAAACGTCATAGTATAGCATGTCGTCCAAAATCAGTCAAAAAAGTCATAGTATAGTATGTCGCCCAAAATCAGTCAAAAGTCATAGTAAAGTATGTCGTCCAAAATCGGTCCAAAACATCATAGTATAGTATGTCGTCCAAAACCACTCAAAAAAATCATAGTATAGTATGTCGTCCAAAATCGGTCAAAAAAGTCATAGTATTGTATGTCGTCCAAATCTGACAAAAAAGTCATAGTATAGTATGTCGTCCAAAATCGGTCAAAAAAGTCATAGTATAGTATGTCGTCAAAAATCGGTCAAAAACGTCATAGTATAGCATGTCGTCCAAAATCAGTCAAAAAAGTCATAGTATAGTATGTCGCCCAAAATCAGTCAAAAGTCATAGTAAAGTATGTCGTCCAAAATCGGTCCAAAACGTCATAGTATAGTATGTCGTCCAAAATCGGTCCAAAACGTCATAGTATAGTATGTCGTCCAAAATCGCTCAAAAAAGTCATAGTATAGTATGTCGTCCAAAATCGGTCAAAAACGTCATAGTATAGTATGTCGTCCAAAATCAGACAAAAAAGTCATAGTATAGTATGTCGTCCAAAATCGGTCAAAAAAGTCATAGTATAGTATGTCGTCCAAAATCAGACAAAAAAGTCATAGTATAGTATGTCGTCCGAAATCTGACAAAAACGTCATAGTATAGTATGTCGTCCAAATCTGACAAAAAAGTCATAGTATAGTATGTCATCCAAATCTGACAAAAAAGTCATAGTTTAGTATGTCGTCCAAATCTGACAAAAAAGTCATAGTATAGTATGTCGTCCAAAATCTGACAAAAAAAGTCATAGTATAGTATGTCGTCCGAAATCTGACAAAAACGTCATAGTATAGTATGTCGTCCAAATCTGACAAAAAAGTCATAGTTTAGTATGTCGTCCAAAATCGGTCAAAAAAGTCATAGTATAGTATGTCGTCAAAAATCGGTCAAAAACGTCATAGTATAGCATGTCGTCCAAAATCAGTCAAAAAAGTCATAGTATAGTATGTCGCCCAAAATCAGTCAAAAGTCATAGTAAAGTATGTCGTCCAAAATCGGTCCAAAACATCATAGTATAGTATGTCGTCCAAAACCACTCAAAAAAATCATAGTATAGTATGTCGTCCAAAATCGGTCAAAAAAGTCATAGTATTGTATGTCGTCCAAAATCAGACAAAAAAGTCATAGTATAGTATGTCGTCCAAAATCGGTCAAAAAAGTCATAGTATTGTATGTCGTCCAAAATCAGACAAAAAAGTCATAGTATAGTATGTCGTCCAAAATCGGTCAAAAAAGTCATAGTATAGTATGTCGTCCAAAATCGGTCCAAAACGTCATAGTATAGTATGTCATCCAAAATCGCTCAAAAAAGTCATAGTATAGTATGTCGTCCAAAATCGGTCAAAAACGTCATAGTATAGTATGTCGTCCAAAATCAGACAAAAAAGTCATAGTATAGTATGTCGTCCAAAATCGGTCAAAAAAGTCATAGTATAGTATGTCGTCCAAAATCAGACAAAAAAGTCATAGTATAGTATGTCGTCCGAAATCTGACAAAAACGTCATAGTATAGTATGTCGTCCAAATCTGACAAAAAAGTCATAGTATAGTATGTCGTCCAAATCTGATAAAAAAGTCATAGTTTAGTATGTCGTCCAAAATCGGTCAAAAAAGTCATAGTATAGTATGTCGTCAAAAATCGGTCAAAAACGTCATAGTATAGCATGTCGTCCAAAATCAGTCAAAAAAGTCATAGTATAGTATGTCGCCCAAAATCAGTCAAAAGTCATAGTAAAGTATGTCGTCCAAAATCGGTCCAAAACGTCATAGTATAGTATGTCGTCCAAAACCACTCAAAAAAATCATAGTATAGTATGTCGTCCAAAATCGGTCAAAAAAGTCATAGTATAGTATGTCGTCCAAAATCAGACAAAAAAGTCATAGTATAGTATGTCGTCCGAAATCTGACAAAAACGTCATAGTATAGTATGTCGTCCAAATCTGACAAAAAAGTCATAGTATAGTATGTCGTCCAAATCTGACAAAAAAGTCATAGTTTAGTATGTCGTCCAAAATCGGTCAAAAAAGTCATAGTATAGTATGTCGTCAAAAATCGGTCAAAAACGTCATAGTATAGCACGTCGTCCAAAATCAGTCAAAAAAGTCATAGTATAGTATGTCGTCAAAAATCGGTCAAAAACGTCATAGTATAGCATGTCGTCCAAAATCAGTCAAAAAAGTCATAGTTTAGTATGTCGTCCAAAATCGGTCAAAAAAGTCATAGTATAGTATGTCGTCAAAAATCGGTCAAAAACGTCATAGTATAGCATGTCGTCCAAAATCAGTCAAAAAAGTCATAGTATAGTATGTCGCCCAAAATCAGTCAAAAGTCATAGTAAAGTATGTCGTCCAAAATCGGTCCAAAACGTCATAGTATAGTATGTCGTCCAAAACCACTCAAAAAAATCATAGTAGTATGTCGTCCAAAATCGGTCAAAAAAGTCATAGTATTGTATGTCGTCCAAAATCAGACAAAAAAGTCATAGTATAGTATGTCGTCCAAAATCGGTCAAAAAAAGTCATAGTATTGTATGTCGTCCAAAATCAGACAAAAAAGTCATAGTATAGTATGTCGTCCAAAATCGCTCAAAAAAAGTCATAGTATAGTATGTCGTCCAAAATCGCTCAAAAAAAGTCATAGTATAGTATGTCGCCCAAAATCAGTCAAAAGTCATAGTAAAGTATGTCGTCCAAAATCGGTCCAAAACGTCATAGTATAGTATGTCGTCCAAAACCACTCAAAATCGGTCAAAAAAGTCATAGTATAGTATGTCGTCCAAAATCAGACAAAAAAGTCATAGTATAGTATGTCGTCCAAAATCGCTCAAAAAAAGTCATAGTATAGTATGTCGTCCAAAATCGGTCAAAAAAGTCATAGTAAAGTATGTCGTCCAAAATCAGACAAAAAAGTCATAGTATAGTATGTCGTCCAAAATCGCTCAAAAAAAGTCATAGTATAGTATGTCGTCCAAAACCGGTCAAAAAAGTCATAGTATAGTAACTATACTATGACTTTTTATACTTGGGTTGTGGGTTCAGTTCCTGGCTCTTGAGCAAAACACTAAAGCCCATGTTGCAGTGTGGGAATTGGTATGAACGATGTGTAAATGGTGAAAACTGTTCCATAAAGCAGCTCATCAAGACTAGAAAAGCTCTATATAAATACAGACCATAATACCAACTCTTCTTCTTCTCATTTTTTTTTATTTTTTTTTTTTTATACAAGCATTTATTACACAAGTTGTTAACCCCGCCCCCCACCCCCCATCCAGGTGGCATCCCCACAAATACATTCACACTGTTCAAACTACAAACCCGGTAACACAACACGGAAAGGTCGTCAAAAATCGGTCAAAAGTCATAGTAAAGTATGTCGTCCAAAATCGGTCCAAAACGTCATAGTATAGTATGTCGTCCAAAACCACTCAAAAAAATCATAGTATAGTATGTCGTCCAAAATCGGTCAAAAAAGTCATAGTATAGTATGTCGTCCAAAATCAGACAAAAAAGTCATAGTATAGTATGTCGTCCGAAATCTGACAAAAACGTCATAGTATAGTATGTCGTCCAAATCTGACAAAAAAGTCATAGTATAGTATGTCGTCCAAATCTGACAAAAAAGTCATAGTTTAGTATGTCGTCCAAAATCGGTCAAAAAAGTCATAGTATAGTATGTCGTCAAAAATCGGTCAAAAACGTCATAGTATAGCACGTCGTCCAAAATCAGTCAAAAAAGTCATAGTATAGTATGTCGTCAAAAATCGGTCAAAAACGTCATAGTATAGCATGTCGTCCAAAATCAGTCAAAAAAGTCATAGTTTAGTATGTCGTCCAAAATCGGTCAAAAAAGTCATAGTATAGTATGTCGTCAAAAATCGGTCAAAAACGTCATAGTATAGCATGTCGTCCAAAATCAGTCAAAAAAGTCATAGTATAGTATGTCGCCCAAAATCAGTCAAAAGTCATAGTAAAGTATGTCGTCCAAAATCGGTCCAAAACGTCATAGTATAGTATGTCGTCCAAAACCACTCAAAAAAATCATAGTAGTATGTCGTCCAAAATCGGTCAAAAAAGTCATAGTATTGTATGTCGTCCAAAATCAGACAAAAAAGTCATAGTATAGTATGTCGTCCAAAATCGGTCAAAAAAAGTCATAGTATTGTATGTCGTCCAAAATCAGACAAAAAAGTCATAGTATAGTATGTCGTCCAAAATCGCTCAAAAAAAGTCATAGTATAGTATGTCGTCCAAAATCGCTCAAAAAAAGTCATAGTATAGTATGTCGCCCAAAATCAGTCAAAAGTCATAGTAAAGTATGTCGTCCAAAATCGGTCCAAAACGTCATAGTATAGTATGTCGTCCAAAACCACTCAAAATCGGTCAAAAAAGTCATAGTATAGTATGTCGTCCAAAATCAGACAAAAAAGTCATAGTATAGTATGTCGTCCAAAATCGCTCAAAAAAAGTCATAGTATAGTATGTCGTCCAAAATCGGTCAAAAAAGTCATAGTAAAGTATGTCGTCCAAAATCAGACAAAAAAGTCATAGTATAGTATGTCGTCCAAAATCGCTCAAAAAAAGTCATAGTATAGTATGTCGTCCAAAACCGGTCAAAAAAGTCATAGTATAGTAACTATACTATGACTTTTTATACTTGGGTTGTGGGTTCAGTTCCTGGCTCTTGAGCAAAACACTAAAGCCCATGTTGCAGTGTGGGAATTGGTATGAACGATGTGTAAATGGTGAAAACTGTTCCATAAAGCAGCTCATCAAGACTAGAAAAGCTCTATATAAATACAGACCATAATACCAACTCTTCTTCTTCTCATTTTTTTTTATTTTTTTTTTTTTATACAAGCATTTATTACACAAGTTGTTAACCCCGCCCCCCACCCCCCATCCAGGTGGCATCCCCACAAATACATTCACACTGTTCAAACTACAAACCCGGTAACACAACACGGAAAGGTCGTCAAAAATCGGTCAAAAGTCATAGTAAAGTATGTCGTCCAAAATCGGTCCAAAACGTCATAGTATAGTATGTCGTCCAAAACCACTCAAAAAAATCATAGTATAGTATGTCGTCCAAAATCGGTCAAAAAAGTCATAGTATAGTATGTCGTCCAAAATCAGACAAAAAAGTCATAGTATAGTATGTCGTCCGAAATCTGACAAAAACGTCATAGTATAGTATGTCGTCCAAATCTGACAAAAAAGTCATAGTATAGTATGTCGTCCAAATCTGACAAAAAAGTCATAGTTTAGTATGTCGTCCAAAATCGGTCAAAAAAGTCATAGTATAGTATGTCGTCAAAAATCGGTCAAAAACGTCATAGTATAGCACGTCGTCCAAAATCAGTCAAAAAAGTCATAGTATAGTATGTCGTCAAAAATCGGTCAAAAACGTCATAGTATAGCATGTCGTCCAAAATCAGTCAAAAAAGTCATAGTTTAGTATGTCGTCCAAAATCGGTCAAAAAAGTCATAGTATAGTATGTCGTCAAAAATCGGTCAAAAACGTCATAGTATAGCATGTCGTCCAAAATCAGTCAAAAAAGTCATAGTATAGTATGTCGCCCAAAATCAGTCAAAAGTCATAGTAAAGTATGTCGTCCAAAATCGGTCCAAAACGTCATAGTATAGTATGTCGTCCAAAACCACTCAAAAAAATCATAGTAGTATGTCGTCCAAAATCGGTCAAAAAAGTCATAGTATTGTATGTCGTCCAAAATCAGACAAAAAAGTCATAGTATAGTATGTCGTCCAAAATCGGTCAAAAAAAGTCATAGTATTGTATGTCGTCCAAAATCAGACAAAAAAGTCATAGTATAGTATGTCGTCCAAAATCGCTCAAAAAAAGTCATAGTATAGTATGTCGTCCAAAATCGCTCAAAAAAAGTCATAGTATAGTATGTCGCCCAAAATCAGTCAAAAGTCATAGTAAAGTATGTCGTCCAAAATCGGTCCAAAACGTCATAGTATAGTATGTCGTCCAAAACCACTCAAAATCGGTCAAAAAAGTCATAGTATAGTATGTCGTCCAAAATCAGACAAAAAAGTCATAGTATAGTATGTCGTCCAAAATCGCTCAAAAAAAGTCATAGTATAGTATGTCGTCCAAAATCGGTCAAAAAAGTCATAGTAAAGTATGTCGTCCAAAATCAGACAAAAAAGTCATAGTATAGTATGTCGTCCAAAATCGCTCAAAAAAAGTCATAGTATAGTATGTCGTCCAAAACCGGTCAAAAAAGTCATAGTATAGTAACTATACTATGACTTTTTATACTTGGGTTGTGGGTTCAGTTCCTGGCTCTTGAGCAAAACACTAAAGCCCATGTTGCAGTGTGGGAATTGGTATGAACGATGTGTAAATGGTGAAAACTGTTCCATAAAGCAGCTCATCAAGACTAGAAAAGCTCTATATAAATACAGACCATAATACCAACTCTTCTTCTTCTCATTTTTTTTTATTTTTTTTTTTTTATACAAGCATTTATTACACAAGTTGTTAACCCCGCCCCCCACCCCCCATCCAGGTGGCATCCCCACAAATACATTCACACTGTTCAAACTACAAACCCGGTAACACAACACGGAAAGGGAAAACACAAAAACAAATAAATATAAACAAATACAAAAACACACACCAACAAAAATGACTCAAACGATCTATAGCGACGAGTATGGTCGTAACACCAACAAGTCGGACTTCTGGTACAGGAATAAAATAAAGAATAAAGAATAAAAAATAGTGCAACATCAGAATCTGGGTATCAAGAAGACCAGGGCCACTACCCAAGCAAAATAAAAATAAAAATAAATGAATACAAACAAGAGGTCACGTAAAACTTCTTCTTCTCATTTGATAGTAACGAGTAACAAAGAGAGTTAGAGGAAATGTAGTGGACTAAAAGTAGAAGTTGCTAAAAATATAAATAACAAAGTAAAGTACAGCTATGTGAATTTTGTACTTGAATACAGTAACAAAGTGTGTGTGTGTGTGTGTGTGTGTGTGTGTGTCCAAGGTCATAGGTTTTTTTTAAAAAAGAGACGATGATGTCACACAGAGTACATACTCACATATTTAATAAGTGATTGTATGATATGAGGAGAGGGTTTTTAAAGGGGCGGTTCCCTCACTTGAACACCACAAGTGAACAGGAAGTGTGTGCAGTGTGTTATTGTTGAAGCGTGACATTATTCCTACACCATGTTTGACACATTAAAGACATTGTTGGTGATGAACACATGTGAAAACACGTTCTTTTAAATGATCGGGATACGTTTTCCCACAATTCCCTTCTCAGTTGGTGTCTGCAGTCTTTCCAAAGAGAAGATGAAAAAGTGATCTCCTTATTGCAGCACTCTGTTAACACAACAGGGGACGTCAGCGCACACTATGGACACACATGGATGCACCCACGGACCTTTTATGAGTCCTTTAGCGACACAACTAGCAATAAAAGCACTCTGGCTCTTGTCTTTAATGTGTTCATGCTCCAACACTGAGCGTCTTTAACTCCTTCATTCATGCTGCAACTGAGTTATTAGGACACAGACGTCAGTGAGAGAGAATCCTTCATTAATCTATATTTACTTCATAAGAACTCTGGACAGCTTCATTTTCTGTGTGTGTGTCCAAGTATAAGCTCCCAGTTAAGGACATGAGCCTTGAAGCAGACCACACACTGACTGGGACGTTCACCCTTCAGTCCACAGAGACTCTTATCCTTCATGAGCCGTGTTTATAGCTACAGTTCATATTTTCCCACTTATCCGTTCTCTACATAATATTTTCTCACACGTGTGATGTGTTCGGCTCTATTTTATTTGTCGCTTCGAGGACATTTGCTGTTTTCAGACGAGGGTTTCATTCACTCTCTATTTTCTATTTTACTCTCTCTCTTTGTGAACTGTGGTTAAGTTAAGTTAAGTTAAGTTAAGTTAGGGCTTGGGTATTAACTGGTTATGGTTAAGGTGATGGGTAAGACTTTATTTTGGCTGCACAAATCACTCTCTAATGTTATCATGTCTTTTTATGTTATCAAATCCTTTTTATGAGTAAAACAGCATGAAAAGAGGATTTATAGATGATTTAACACATATAAACCATCGTGTGACATCATTTGGGTAAAGTTTAAAGGATGGATTGATATTAACAAAAAAAGCTTTTTTAAAGTTTGTTAATATTAGGAGAAGGTTTTTAAAAAGTTCCCTCACATCAAAGACACAAATAAACTTTGGCAGTAACTTTATTTTGGTTAAAGTTAGGGATAAGACTTTATTTAGTTTGTCCAAATGAATGGAAGTCAAAAATGCACAAACCAGAATGAGTGAGGACAATTTGGCTGCTCCGGACTTCTTTAAAGGTCTTTTTGGGGGTTTAGACCTGGTTTTAGGGTTAGAGTTAGTGTTAGGAAACTTATTAGTGATGGTTAAAGTTAGGTTAAGGGTCGAGGGAGTGCGTTGTGTCTATGAGGGTGTGTGTAACACACACACACACACACACACACAATTCTCAGTCTTTTTTACATTCCCCAGAGGACGTCCATGGACTTTGATGATGGCCGACTTTTTCCTTCAGAAACACCATTTTCCTTTTAATGTGTTTTTTTTTTACTACTTAAATATTTGGTGAGTTGTTGAATTGAGTTCAGACATTTATGACGTCCACACGGTGGAATTTCACAACTTTGATGATGACTCGTCAACTTGTCGCTACATCGTTCATTCTTTGTGCCCAGTGCTAATTAGCACGTGTTAGCATGCCAGCTACAATGGCAACCAGATTGTATGTGTGCACTTTTTTCACTCAACTAAACAAATGAAATCAGATGAATGTTCATAAGGAAGATCAGGTTAAGAGTGTTTTAATGACTCTATGAGGACATTTGATGTGTTTTTACATGGAACAGATGAAGAAAAAACATTCAAACACACACTGGTTTTTTCATCAGGAGAAAATATAACACGACTACATTGATAAGTACGCTCTATAAAGTTATTTTCAGAAATGATTGATTATTTGTGTAGGAATATACATTTTAGGAGACAATAGTGACATTTTTACTCACAATATGAAACATGTGTGTAATCTTCCTCATGTTTGACCGTTTTCAGAGAAGGAATGAGCTTCTCACAACATCGACCAGCGACTCTCAACAAACATGTGATCATGTTATTAGAAGTGTCACATTACACTAAACACATAACAACTCTGTTTCTGAGGATTACGTTATCTTAGTTTTCTTTGTTAGCAGGAGGCGTGTGTCATGTCTGTCTGTCTGTCTGTCTGTCTGTGAGGGTGACAGTTAGAGTTCAGGTGCACAGTGAAAATAAAAGGATGTTCCTGTCATGACTTTATCCGTGTGTGATGAATCGCTCTCTCAAACCTCCAGTTTCATTCATCACATAAAACACATTTTTGCATTAAACACTGGTCAAGCTGTTATGGGACAGATAATGTATTAGAAGATTTAAGCTGAGTCTTGGAATGACTCCAAGGTTAAGTGGTAATCCCATATCCATCAACTCTCCAATCCCAATACAAATGACCTGAATGATGTATTATTGGAGGGAGCACTTACGGAGCTTGATAAGTATCATTCAGCAGCCATTACCCTATGCTCAGAAAGATGATCTATGAGGGTCATTTGCATGCTAATCTCTCCATCTGATCGATAGCATCACATTGAGTTTCTTAGGTTCAGCCGTTGAGATTTACACAATGACTAAAGTGATCTATTGGTTTTCCATGGTGTAAAAACTCATTCTGAGACGAATGAAATGACTCATTTGTACCTTAAGGCCTTAAATGAGATGGTGACATTGTGGCTTTGAATGTCATCATAAAATCTATGCGTGACATGTCTATCGGCGAGTTTGAGTCGTGCTTTATTTAACACAAAAGAGGGGGAGGGCGGAGCCTATGATACGGACACAAAGGCAGGTTTCACTTCCACATTCTATAGGAAAGACACTTGCATCAGTGTAAAAGCAAATATGTCCCATAGTGAACGTACAGCATCATTGACATCATCGTAAACTGTTGCTGAAAGTTGGGCGTGGTGTCAATTTGTTCAGGGATTTTCCAAAAATAACCACAAGCCTGCGAGTGATGTCAGAAAAAACAATCACAAATTATGAGTGAAATAGTTTCCATCTGTCTGTACGACCGTGTATGAGTCAAAGGATGGAAGAAGAACAAGGGAACGTACATTAGTTTGGATTAGAAGCACTTTTTGAAAACAAAGATTTGAGTTGTCACAGAAGACTCTGTTTGATGAAGACACTGATGAAGACAATTTAAATACACACAATTGAGAGGCCTGGTTAGATGACACAGGGAAGCAGTGTTCATAGCAGAGCTAAAGGTTGAATAGTCAGGGACACATCTAATATCCTTCTCTAGTTCAGCATCTGTTCCTCTAAATATTCTGGTTTGTCGCAGCGACGTATGCAAATATCATTGATCAAACCTTTCCTGGTGTGACGTCCTCCCTACAGTCCAACAGAAACCCAACTCAAGAGCGCCATCCAGATAAAGTTGTTTCCTTCTACATCTCCGTCTGTGTGCAGACCGAGCTGTGGAACGTTCAAACCAAATAAGGGAGTTGAGTTGGCTTCATATCAGACAAGCATCACCATGATCTGTGTGTTAGACTGTAAGTAAAGAACCGCTGACTTTCACAACTGAAAATAATCCTCAGTCAGGATGAATATCATTATTTATACGGTAAAGATAAGCGCTGATGTCATCAGACAGAGTCTCAATCAGAAGAGACACTTCATCTCATTACTTTAGTAAAACGGTCAGATTCATAAAGTGAACACTGAGTGTGTGTGTGAGCTGCGTGTTCCAGAGCCGACAAACGAGAAACACAAGAAGGCATCACTGAGGACGCCGTGACACGGGCTCGGCCAAGACACGTCTGCTCCGATGATACTTGTGTGTGATCCCAGGACAGGCTGCATCCTGTCGAGAAGGAGGAAAACATTCACTGCCCACACCAGTCCTCGTGGAGGATGAACAAAGAAACACAGAGTCATTAAAATCTCTGCTATCAAATGTCTGCACAGCCTGAAAAAAACATCTAAGTACATAATGAGCGCTCGCATTCTTTTCCACTACTATTGTTGCTGTGAGCACGCGGTCAACGCTGAACCACAATCTACAGCATGTTACACATGCAAACGTTCACTTTACTGCAGGAAAACTCTTATCTTTTTATTTCATATTTCATTTGACAAACAAGTTTCCAAACAGCTGAGACACAGTTTCATTTCATTAACAATAATTAACATTTCCACAAATAAACCAATATAAAGACACACAGTATCGATCACTGCGACCAGAATATTGAACATTATTGGTTGGAGAGTAAATAAGTGAGTTCATGTGTGAGTGAACACGTGCTGCTGCTGCTGTCAGAGCTCAAGACTCAAAAACAGTCAAATGTCTCTTTCTTTCAATGAGCTTTTATCGCTCTCTCGTTTCTACAATACAGAAAACACTCATTCTGCAAAACTGACCAAAAATCAAAGCTTCTAATCTCACTCACTCTCTCACGGCTGACATTTACATTTTTAAAGATCGACGTTCACATTTTTCTCTTTTCATTTCATAGATTAGGTCGCGTTGATTTTTCATTGCAAATGATGAAATGCTCACATTAATGTGCAGAATGAAGTGGTTTTGTTTCATCCATTTACAACGGTGCATTCCATCAGTGAGAGCGCCGTCTCACAGGACGTTCCATTTACTCAAGCTCTTATCTTTAACCCTAAAATGACAACTATTACTCTGTGCTGATAAATGACAGCTCATAATAACCAGATATGCCAAAGCAAGCAGCATCCTGTTCCTGCAAAGTGACTTTGCTTTTAAGGGCGAAGCAAAAAAGGAAATAGAATAAGGAAAGTCTTTAAGCCAGTCTGGGTCTCTGCCAACCTGCCTAACCTTTGCTCTTTTGGTTTGGGAGTTAGCGAGTTTCCTTTTTCCTCTGACATCACTCTCCAGGATCCTCGCAATGATAACATGGCCCCGATTGCATGACATGACTGCTTCCTTGAATGCACATGGGAGAACTGTGTTAAAAAATCCCTCACGACTACAGGCTGCACAGCTGGTGTCCATGAGAGTCAGAGAAGACACACAAATTCCAGACTGTTGTGAAGCTCAGAGACGTACACACTGTATGAGGCTGCCCCCCCTCTTTAACCACACATATGTGAACACATAAAACCCTCGTGTGTTTAATATCAGATCTATGGGGTGAGTTCTGCAGCTTCACCTTCATATTAGACTTCATTTACATGTGGATTCCTTTAATTACCGTCATCCGTTGGCAGCTTTGAGAGCTGAACTCTCTAAAGTAACTTTACATTTTAATAAACCGCTGTGTTTCCTATGGTTCGACCCTCAGGGTCTGAAACTCAAATCTAAAGCAAGTTACTGCTGGAAAATGGGTCTTTTTTTCTCTGCTTGTCTCAGATCTTAATTTGTTGTTGTATTTTCTTTCTTTTTCTTACAGAAATGATGTGCTAAACTAAAGTATCGCACACAGACAGGAAAGAAAAAAAATGCACCTTGTGTGATATTTTTTTTCTTGTGTAATGTAAGCCAGATGTGAGCGGGACCATGGAAACAGGTGATGATAGCATTACACTGGGATTGCAAACAGATGGAGAAGGGCTTGAACCTATTCCTGTTTCATTGTCAGGGTCATAAATAAAGATTTTTTTTTTTTCCCCTGTAAATAATGCTACAGTCACTTTAGGTGACATGTAAACAACCAGCGTCGTCTGAACCACGACAAACAACAAGAACTAAACCATAGAAAATCATTGACAGAGTCGCTGGCTGCTTGTGCTTCTTTACACCGTTTATCGACTGTGTGTGGAAATAAACGCCTGAAACCTATAGGAAGTCAAATGGAAGTAGCAGTTAGCCACCAGGGGGCGACTCTGCTGGTTGCAAATTGGAAAATGTGTCACTTTCTGACTTGATTTATGTCTGTAAATCTTTTTAATGATCTAAAGGTTTCAGGTCTTGTTTAAAAGAGAATTGTGTACATTTTGTAAATGATGTTTTAACTTTGTGAAAAATACAACACGTATGGGTGAATATCACTGTGATTAACAGTGAATTTAAGGCTTTACAGTGAGTTTATTTGACTAAATCCATTTTTAAAATCTGTTTAATCTACAGCCGAAACTTTGTCCTCTTGTTTCTCTCAGGTGAACGTGTCCCTGGCAGAGGACAGAGGACGTCGTCCTGGAGACGCCGGAGCGCCGCTGTACGTGTCGGCCTGCAGGATGCTGAGCAGACGTGTGCTGAATGGCAGCGTGGATCTCACACAACGAGAGATGCCATGAGTCTGTGGTGTTCATCATGTGACCTCATTTCAGGGAGTTTGATTGTCCATCTGTGGACGTGAAGCTAAATCAGGACAATTGTGTGTTGTTGAGTTGTAACATCTGACATTTTGCAGGCTGTCCCCAGAGCGACCACAAGAGAGCACAGCTGGCCGACTCCCCCACTCACACTGAAACTCCCCTGTGTCACACACAGGTGTAAAAGCCTCAGCCTTTAGAGCAGATTCATGTTGTCACAGCTTCAACCCGCCGCCCCAAATGGGGCCTGGGATTCTACCATTTGGGAGAGTGGACTTTCACAGTAATGGACCCTTAAGAAAATGACACCTTGGCCCAGCGTGGTGCCACTTGACATTGTGACAAATAGTGAGCTCTTAAATCGTTGGGTTACAGAGTGAAATGATTTATTGGGCCGTGCAGCAGACAGAGCTGTCCGGGGATCACTATAGATGTTCTCTGTTTTAGATTTCACACGTTCTGTAACATGTTGATGCAGCTGGATTGCTTTATTAGAGCAATTGAATGACGCTGTGATAAGTGAGATGAAGTAGAGAAGTCCCACCTGTCTGAACACATGCTGTAAAGTCTGTTCAGCTCAACTTCAATATTCTATCTAAACACAGGATTGAGCCGTTAATATTTGGTTTATTTGAGTGTGTAAAAGCTTGAGACTTGTCTTTTTAGTCCTTAATTAAGATTATTACCACAGTGGACTTGGACCTTACATGGCCTGGAACACACATTTATTTTTGTTCCCAAGTTTTCTGTCCTCCTGTAGCTGTGGATTAGTTTTTTATTTTTTTCAGGCAAAGCTTAGTTGCGCTCCGCTCGGAGGGATCAGCTCATTTCCTTCACCATACAACAGTGTGCTGAGAGCACAGCTTGGAAGATCAACGTCTCCTCTTTTGTTACATCAGTCATGCAGCTTCTGCGCGGCACAATGGCGTTGGGGAGGTTGGTGGCGTGGTGAGACGCTTAAATGGAGAGCACAGAAGACCACCTGACCACCTACTGGTGCCCAGAGAACACACACACACACACACACACTCCTGGTTGTGTCTTTATCTGTCCACTGACAGCAGAGTTGTGTGAGTGTTTCTTTATTCCTCCTCCCCCTGCTATAGAGTGAGTTAACATGCTTTATTCTATGTTGACATATGAAACCACATTCACTGTGCTGTGTAATAGGCTCTTACTTGTCCCAGCTCACTGCTCCTTGCTCAGGGTTATTTGAAAAGAGACTAACGCACAGATTCTCTCTCAGTTTGGGTGAAATGATGAAGCTGTTGCACCATTTTCCATTCATGTGTATGTATCCTTGATTTCCCTCCACAGTAACTGACGTGTTGTTGTACAGCGTCAGACATGAGGCCCGTGGGTGTGGAGCCTTCCTATCGATATGTAGATAATTATGACTCATGAAAAGAAAAAGAAAAACCGGAAACTTTGACATGATTATTCCCACTTTTAGACATTTACACAAACTAAAATGTTAGAATAATGTCATTTTTGGTTTGTTTGCATAAAAAAGCAAACAGGTGAGGAAAGAAGTTTGATTTACAACTGCATGAAAAAAGAAAAAGGAAATAAACAGTCGCACGATTCTTCTGGATCCAGATCCTGTTAGTGATGACACTTCTGATCTGTTTGCTCCTCAGCTTCTATCTCAGCCTTGACAAAGTCCAGCATCAGTAGATCTCTCTCTCTCTCTCTCACACACAC